>NW_022990889.1:2676723-2756681 GCF_902827175.1 Gymnodraco acuticeps
ATCATCTTGAGGGCAATCATTTCCATTTTTCTCACCAAGAGTGACAGATGTGAACCATCCCATTGACCATAATTAATCTGTGTTTAAAATGAACAGGCCACAGAGTGGAGGAGGCATTGCCCAGGGTCTGAGGGCCCATGTCACAGTGGTGTCTGTCTGGCCCCATGCATCTCAGTGTAATTATCCCATTGCCATGAATAATGGGACAAGCGGGATCAGAGTGATGCTTTGATAGAGATGAGATTAGTTTAATCAAGTTCATTGCTTGGGCTAGGCCACCGAATCTCATCACCCCTCCTCTCAAATCACCAGACCCTCACCCCACCCGACAAAGCTCCCTTTACGCCTGCCACATTAGCCAGAAAAATTTATGACATCGTTAGTTTTAAGTGCTACCTCTGTTAGGACAATGCATACTTAAAGTAAAACCCTTTGTGACTAAAGTATTCATATTAAACGGGACAAAAGCAGGAGTCCTGAATCTGTAGGCAGACTCTTATCATATGGTCTGTAGACATTATATCACAATAATGATATTACAATTGGTCTGCCTATAGTAGAATATTTGTTCAATACAATTATATATTTACTTTTAAGTCAGACATATGGCATACCTTATACATCCATCTATTACCTAGGCCAACAGTGAGTAATTCAGGGTCACACAAATTCATTATACAGAAAAACTGTTGGTTTTCAATAGTTTAGGCACCTCTCATTAGAAAGTCAAACATAGGATTTATCATCGTAAAGTGTTGGCCCCCCCGAGGCAGATACTCATGTACAACAGTAATAATGTCGCAGGCCACTGTGTGTATTTACAGACTACAAATCATATTTGTCAAAACTGACAAACCCAGCATGAGACAAAGGCAGCGGAGTCCTATAGTGAACTTAGCGAGGAGAAATCCATAAACACATGTTCCCTGCAGCGCACCATCACTCTGCAGCCGGCCTGACGTCAGAGGACAGGCCTTAAACTGTCCACAGAGGACTACAACTTTGCAAACAAAGCCCCAAGTCGAGTCTCTTCGGAAGTCCCGACTTTGACTTTCTCCTAGCTTTGTGTCAACACTCTGCCTCGCAGCCCACTCTACAAAAAATACCATTATTACAGCACAATTTGGGAGCCATTCATCAAATAAGACATAGGATTAATTAAGCCTGAGGACTGAATTAGCCTCCCTCTTCACTCATCAAGGTGTACCCTTGGCCCGGGGGTTGGATCTGGGGGGGGGGGGTGCGCTCCACGCTGGTGGTGAGGGGGGGTGGGGGCAGGGATTTCATATCACTATCCTGTGTTTTAGTACAGCGCACTTTCATACTGGCACAAAAAAAATGGAAATCCCTTTATCCCCAATTTACATATGATGTATGACAATACAAAGCTCCAAAGGGGAATGCTGCCACAGTGCTGTTCATTACATATTAGCTTTATGGCAATATATTAACCATGCTGAAAGGCCTATAGGAAAAAAGTTTGCAAAAGATTGGATGACAAATGTGTATCCCTGAAGGTACTTCTTCACATTAAAACATAAACATCCATCTGTTTTGCATGGGTATCAGCTATATTAAACTCATTAGTATCACACTTGATACATCACAATGACATTCAGCCTTTCAATGTTGTTTTAGAGAAATTATTTCACATTCAACACAAGGACAAGCACTTAAGACAGAGGTGGACTCTTCTCTTTATAATGAAATATGATGCAGGTGTGTTTAATGTATTGTGATGGCCTGTATAAAGATTCCCTCCCTCATGTACAGAGATATGACACACACACGTTCATACCATGCACTGAGTTCATTAGTCCGTAGCATCCTGTCCCTCACTGGAGAGGGTCATGCTTTTGATGAATGGACTGTGTAGCTTGTAGCTTCAGGCTAGGATTCAGCACCTCAAGAGGCAGAGAAGACCTAGCTCTGGAGGGTGAAGAAAGAGAAGAAAGGAAGGAGGAAATGAGGGACGGAGCGGAGGAGAGAGATGAATTTGGATTACCCAGGAGTTCTTGTCTCCCCCGAGTCCTGCATCCGACAGACATTAGGAATCTAATGTGCTATTATTCTCCATCACCCCCCTAAGCCTAAAACATCTGTCCTTGGGGTGTCTCCGGTAATAGACAAGGGCTTTCGGACCCTTCGCTAAGACAAGACAGCAGCTTCTACAAGGGCCCTTGACGTCCTGCCGACTTAATCTGCAAGTACTTTCACAAAATTGACATTGCCTAGAGAGTAAAGCAATCAGCAGACACGGTGTGCCAGAGCATTTATATTTCTGCAGTGTTGCAGAGACGGTGAAACCTGACCTTTAGCAGGACTGGCAAAGAATTACATTTATTTTCAGTGGTTTTTACAACTTTAAATAGGTTTCTTGGTGCAGTAGGTGGGTGAGTGGTTTACAAGATATGTTATTAAGTGCTAGTACCAAGAATATTATTTGAAATTATTTGTATTTGCATCATCGGCAGGGATACTGAAGAGGAGTGCCGTTATCTGAATACATTTGAATTTACATTGAACATATCTCTCACAGTTTTTTATGTATAAAACGTTTTGATGTTTTTGATCAGAACCCGGGTGATGAATAAAATCAGTGGTTCATCACAAAGTTTTAAGCAAAAACAATAAACAATACCTCTAAAAGCTACTTTTACTGTTTATCTCCCTTGCTCAGACGCTTTCTTACCTTTGGATGTTCTGTGCCACAATTTACAACATGGCTGTAAATGAAAATTGAAGATTTTTTCCTGCTTTCAACACATCCCATGAAAACACAAACTCACGCTGGATTTATCCTAACTATTACTATTTGTGAAGCCAAAGCCTAATATACCAAAAGGTATTATTAAAAAACTCATTGGAATACTAATTGTTGTGAATGAAATAATTGTAATTCCAATTAGAATGGGGACTGTAGTTTATTTAGCATCCATCCCTCATGCACCACCCTTGTTGTGCCGTAAATAACTCTGAGAGCTGTAAATATTCCCCCCTTACCAAACACACACATAAAAAAAAGCTATTTAGTCATTTGGTTACTCTTTTTTTATTCTTTTTTAAATCAAATATTAGTGACGGGTTTGAAGCATTTACTTTTTTCATTAGAAATGAATGGCTTGATGCTAAGGGCCGTAGATAGGGAGGACAAATTGTAAAGTATTGAGTACAAACTAATACATTGTTTGTTTTTGGTATCATCAGGAATTTGTTGACAATAACAACAACAAATAGAATAAGTGTGGGTGATCTAGACATTTCTAACTAAAACATAATGGGTAAAAGCTCTGTTTTCACTGCCAATTGCTCCTGTGGATTTATCATCTAATGATTTAACTGGTTTCTGCAAGTGACATTTCATATTAAAGCCTGTGATGATGTGAACATTACAGCCCAGTTAAAATCTGTCGGATGTAAAACTCACAGCTACCTTTGCACAATATAGAGAAATTAGTTATGCAGTTTTTTATATCGCCACAGCATGAGAGAATAATTGTTTTCATATGAATACAGATGCAATATTCATGATACTCATTTTTAACATGAAAGATCTGTTAATGGAGGCATAGTATTTGATGTTGTATTTCTACTAATTGAATTAAATCTAGTCAAAGAGCAGAAATATTTGTCTTAAAGGCTTTCAAACCCCCAGGCTCTGATTATAAATGCATCCCGTTAAATGAAAAGAATATATCTTGATTCATTAATTATTGATAAGGAGAAAAAATACTATGGGTACTCATTAATTTAAGAGAAATAATGTCTCGTTGTTACGTAGGACGGCATAGCAACAACCCTGCTATGAGAAAAGCCCCAAAAGATCCATCACACAGGATACTGGAAGCAAACTTGTTTAAATAGGACGTTTGCTGAAGAGCTGGTGTGGGCTGAACAGATGGCCAAACCTGTGCTTTTCACTCCTGTTTCTGTTGAGCAATTAAAAGTTTCTGGCTGTTTTTCTCCCTTCCCCCCGAAGTACAGATTGCAAACATGACAAGAGGTCACATATCTGCAAGGGAAAAGGAGTGGAACAACTGTTCCACCGAGCTGCTCTGGCCTCAGCTGGTGTGCAAGCGGACGGTTGTTCACCTGAACGAGGACTGGTAATCACCCCACACCGAAGTGAATAATTAGTGTAATAATTACCAGGCTTAACAGGAATCTGTGAGCTGCCCTCTCTCACAATGCCATCAAGAATAACAGGTGTTGAAAGTGCCTTGAAGGGACAGAGATTAAAGATTATTTCGTTATCCCGAGTCTCCTTCAGGCACAACTGTCTTGTGTTTCATCCTGTCATCCACAGCGAGGGTCGTGTGGGGGCTCATTTTCCTCTGGCTTGGCAGTTTTGGGAGCCAGGCGTTTGACAGAGAGTGAATGTTGTTTAATCTGGGAGTGTGAGCCGTCCTTGAGATCCTGGACTCTCCATGTCCACATAACCTCCAGCTACATAGAGTTAGGTTGCACTAATGGTTGTTATTAGCTGCCATGTTGACTTAGCCTTTTATTAAATAGAAATCCTAGAGTCAAAGAAATACATTTTTTGGTGTGTATTCAAGTCAAGTAATTACAATTTTAAAGAAAGAGCAGATTACAATTACACAAACAAATCTAAATTAATTAATTACACAATGATAATTGTGTATATTGATGCCAATGTAACCAGATTCATCTTGAGTTTACAACAATACAATAACCCATATTTAATTCTGTGATTACCATTTAATGACTTTAATTTCCTTATTTAAAAGATTGGGCACTACTTATCTGATTTCCGTGGCAGCCTAGCGGTTCTATGTACTCTCTGTTTTGACTTAAGCAATGAAGCAAGTGAGCCTTGGGGTGTTTGTTCTTGTAAGGATTACTTAAAGACTTGTCAAGATGCCACAACTCGTGCTTCGGTTCCCAGGCTCTTTCTGTGTTTGTTGTTCACACTTCCTGTGTGTTTTTGAAATTGCTACAGCAGGTGTAACTAATCTTACGTACAACAAATATTAGATTTTAATGCTTAACAAAGTGTATTTTGTGTTTTAATTACAGTTGAACTGGGATGGTCCCGATAGTACAGGCCGAGTTATAAAGGGTCATTTTATTTGCAGCTATAATAATTCAGCCTAGAACCATAACGTCATGATATTCTTGCGCCACACAAAAGGATCCAGCTACATAAATATCTATTAGTATGGGATTCCTCTGTGTTTCCATCCAGCAATGACTAGAATATGTGAATGTCTATGCAAAATCAAGATGAATGTGCAGTTGAAACAGACATTGGTTGATTTTAGCATCAGCATGACATCCTGCACTTTATCTTTTACCGTGCCCTGTTGTCTTATGATGTCGTATCATTAGTTTCCCTGACAGTGATTTAGGATTCAACCATCTACCCCATTGACCTGTGCTGTGTTTAAATGTAACCTTCTCTTAGCCCGGGCCATCGTTTGTCACCTCTGAGCTGTCAAATACACATAAATTGGAGGGGATCTGACATGGCCGCTGACAGGGAGACACAGAGGGGCTGCAAAACAGAAGCGGGGCAATCAGCTGCATCTATTGCATTTACATGGTCTGGGAAGGTGAGCAAGTTGTTCCTGAAAGATTACCACCTCTAATTTCTTTGGGGAGGGTGGGACCTTGGTTCTGCTGCCAAGCCTGCTTTTCAGGTCAGGGCCCCCTGAATGTTAACTAAGACCCAGGAGCAGGTCAGCAGGCAGGCCAAGGGACTGGAGGAGAGCCTCTTACACTGGTGGCCAGCAAGTCGTGCAGAAAGTCACCATCCATCTTTGGCACAATGTTAATGATCCATTCGGGGAGAGGGCTGTGGTTAGAAAAGCCATCCAGGTAGTTCTCCACTGGTGCCTCCTGCTGCTAGGTGCAACTCCCAGTCTGAAATCTCTGCCAGCCAAAAGACAGGCTTGCTAACCAAAAACTCCCTGGTATTTCTTCAATAGGAGGCAGAACTGTTTGATGTCCTCACAGCTGCTTGTCAACCCTCTGGTTGTCTTCTGTGAGCTATGCTGTGAGAAATGTTCATGTGGTGCCACATACAGCTCTGGTTTCGTTTTTTTTTTAACTTTTACTTTGATGTCAATTATTAAACATTTCCGACTCTATCTGAAACTGTGAAGAGACCTGCAACCATGAATTGTACAGAGTGATTCTATATATTGTAGCTAAATTGCAGGGTAAATAAAGTTAAATGCAGTTCAACCACACTATTTTAATATTACTTTGCTTAAAATTACTTTGTATTTTATTGCAACATGTTTAATTTCTGAATGTGGCTATAGTTGTTAATTAAAATTAGCTGTGTCCGTCTATGTTTTTCATGTTTGTACTGTGTGTTTGTTTGTAGAAAATAATATCATTACGCTTGTTTCAATGTAAAATCATACATGTCTCAGACAAGCAAACAATAATAATAGGTGGTTTTTCATTACATACATAATGTGCTAATTTATTTGAAAATGTAAATTAAGATCATGTTAATTTTAGAATCCGCTCCAGATAGCACTATTAAAAACTAAGCTCAGTTAATGATATTGAATTTTAACAAGAAAACATATATACTCAATATTTAACAGCCAAAGATTATCCTTTCATATTGTATATAGATTTTAAAAGACACATCATAGTAAACACCTAAAGTATGTTCACAAAGTATGCAGCACATACTACCCGCCTTTAATAATAAGCAGGTCTTACACGTAATGAAGGCTTACACCGTGAGAGAATAATATATACTGAATATTTTCCATCATATTCATAATGATGTAAAATATTTGCATGACAATATATATAAGAAATGAAATAGTAAAAAAAACAATACACTGTCCTATACTTAAAAAATGTGCCCATGTCATTTTATCTAATTTAGTTTACAATGAAATGGCCAATTAAAAATAACTGCATTACTTAGTTAATAAAGCAGAGGACTGACTCAAGGGAACGTTTCATTGGCAGTTGATTATGCAGTCTGGTATTCTCAGATGTTTTCAGCAAATGTACAGTGAGACTATAAAGCTGTTATTGTGCACTTGTGCCATTTTATATTTGCACAACAGTAAGCGCAGCATGTGTTTTGTAGCTGCCGCCACATGCAGAGGCCCAGCAGGTTTAAAAAAAAAAAATGCTATTGTTATTTGTATCAGAAATGCATTATCAGTAACTTAAGTCATAACTCCCTGGATTCAGAAACTGTGACATAAGGTGGTAATCCCTAATGTTTGATTATCACAACATGAGAATAATCATATATTTATGTTGTTGATGATGTGTAATCTATAACTAATACAATACACAGAAGAATTAATGTCCACTATGTGTATAATGTTCCATGTATAAATAAATGTACATGTATGAAAAATATATATAAGTTGTGCTTTATCGTCATTTCTGAAAGTATTCTTCAATGCTTTTACCCATCTTCATTGAGTTATGTTGTGACGCTTTCTGTTTCTGTGTCTTTCTGGGGTAAATGATGCTTGAACAGCAGGGAGATCGCTCACTGTTAAGCATATGGTTTGGTGCAAAGGTCACCAGTGTTTCTGAGGGTTAATACCAACCGCCCAAACATAGACAAGAGGGACCCATGCATATTAATGACAGTCTATATTCCCTTGTGCAAAGACACAAGGTAGATGGAAAATCCTTTTTTCAAACAACAATGAATGTATAGTGTTGAATGCACTTTTGTCACAGCTTATTCTAGATACCATGTGATAAAAAAATAGAATTGAGACTTATAAAATAAAGCCATTCTTTCCTAACTGTTTGCTCACACTATCATACTATATTTCACTCAGTTATCAACAAGACAACTATCATGTCACAAGATAGACTAAAATGAACTGAACTCATAAAGTTTAAATATATAAACTTGACAAAGGGTTACATTAATAAGTGATGTTTCTCCTAGGTATGATTTTTGCACTTTCCTTTGTCGACATTTCTCTTTACATTGACAGTGAGCGGGATCGGTCTCCCCTTAGCGATAATAAGAAATATTGGCTTTTAACAGCCACTTTAAAGCATATGGACGCTCAAGGCCATTCCAACATTGTGTAAAAGCCTAAAGGGATTCAAACAGAGTGTAGTTTCCTCCACCAAAACAACTATCGCTTTATGTGAGAATTAGCAAATAGTTATTATTTCTGTGACATACAGTAAAAGGGTCCGTGCTAACATGCGCTGAAATAATAAAATATTGAAAGGTCTATGAAACATAAATGTGAATTTATACTACATCTGTCTCTTGCTAATTGAGTTGCTACCAAGAATGTTAGTACTCTGGAGAATAATTTGTCAGTGCAAAACATCGAATGGACCAATTTATTGGTTGCTGCAGGCTGTAGAGTTCCAACAGTCTTTGATCAACCTTTTTAGGTCAGTATCTCTCGAAATACAGAGAGGAGAATTAAATAGCAGAGAAAATATTTCATCTTTTTTAAAGACAAGGAAAAGTATTTTTGTAGTTACACTGTTTGGCTGTAATGGTGAATACATTCTTTAAAGGGCTTGAAGACAAAGTCGGGAAAAAACATATTTTGTGCATGTTATTTATTGTTTTGTGTGGATGGTAACTTAAACATTTATCATAAAAAAGTGACAGAAAGAGTAATTATAAGTTTTGCTTTTTCTCCTCACTCGCTGGATGTAAGATGCATGTACTGACAGATACCGGCTTTTCTGACACTTCCATAAAAACGACGCTTCAAAGAGTCTCCTGTTGGCTGAGGGGTTGATCAATCTTTGACTTTGAAACATTTTTGGCATTTTGACAATGGATGTACTAAAGGTTGTTTGATAGCTCAGTCAGGTGTCAAAACTATAGTTTGCCTTAATAATATAATAACTACTTACTGGGTTATAATGATGTCCTCAGTGAACCTGATGTAATGGAAAATGCACTCATTGTATCAATAGTGCTTTACCTTGATGTATGTAAAACAGTAACATCCAATGTTGACCAAGTCAGCCTAAATAAGCAGGATACCATTTCTTATTGTTTTAACAGTAGCATAAACATTTTGTGATTACCTTAACTGACTCTAAACTTTGATAACTTTACTCGACAATACCAGAAATATATGTTGAGTTATGCTGCAAAGCAGAATGTATTTACTTTAAACAGAAAGTGACAATAAAAGTCATCATAAAATATTAGACAAACTGAAAAAAATCCTAGTTTAGGTTCAGGTATTATCCTAATTTTAAAAAGGACATATTATTAACAGAACCACTGTAAATATTATCACCAACATGTCTTTGGACAGAGGAAATTAACCCAATCGATCCATCAATTCTACAAAACTACTCTTGATTCTTCATTGGTGAATTGCAGATTTTAGTGGTAACAAGGCAAAAATAGAGGGAACAATATAAAGAAATCTCAGAAATCTACATCTGTGTTCCAATGCAGTTTGAGTAGAGTTTTAACGCTGCCAACTAATAAAATGCTCATTATTTGTCTTATTTTTAAGTGAATTAACACTGTCCGACCACCCAAGAGCCTGAGCTGTTCGTCCCTAACAACGTTTGCTCTGCATGTGTTTAAGAACTATGTTTACTGTTTGGCACCCTGGGCCTTGTTACCATGGTGACAGACAACAAATCCTATAGTGATTTTTTTAAGGACATGTTTTTCTGTTTCACCACATTGTGACATTTTACAGTTACAGGTGACAGCTGGATAAATCAAACAACATTGGAGTGTCTAACATGTGTTTTATAGATAATAAAGCATGGTGTGTTGTAAAAGTACAATATTTTAACAACATTATGCAACTCATTTTTCTATAACAAATGAACAGTGCAGCTGGTTTTTCTCTCTTTAGCAAATTAAGATACAAAAAACGACCAACCGTTTATGTTGATCTCAACCTTACACCATTCATTATACCCATGAATGGTCCCATGGTCACATGGCTGGAAACTGCAATTATGCTGGCAGTTTAAGGAAACATTGAGTAGTACATTTAAAAATGCTGAATTGGTTTAATTAATTTAGAAATAGTAGACTTAGCTAGTGGAGGCCTATCCTCTTGGGTCTCTTCAGAAATGCTGTCTCAACACAAAGATTTGTTGGTCTATGTCCACATGAATCTAAATGCAGCTTTGTTTGATTACATTTCCCCTAGTATTCAAATTAATGTAAAGAGTTACAGTCTCTTGGTACAAATGATCAAACACTATCAACTGTAATATGGCAACAGACATTTCACATTTAAACCGAGCCAACATCGTAAAAATCGTAGATTAAAAATCTATGAGGCAATCCAACTATCAGCCAGAATTAGTTAATAACAGACACAATAAACTAAATCATGTTTGCTTGAAATATACCCACACTACATAACAAAAGTGAGGTCATATAATTCATTTCTAATGAAAACATTTCCACAAGGCCCTCCAGATAAGATATCAGGTTGTACAGCGCACACCACATCATTAGCTCACACATGTGCAGCGTCTCAAAGGACCTTTAATTTTAGTAGGAAAAGTCTGTTCCTCCGCTACGAGGTTAAAGAGTGGGTGACAAGTGAAGAAAATCACAGTGGAATGCATTAATTAGATAGACCTAAAAGCATATTTATCAAAGGCTAAGCCATATGGGAATTATCTTAGAAAATATCTAATGAAGACAGGACAGGTTAATAGAATAAAAGGCCTTGAATAGAATGTGTGCTTATACATAAAATATCAACCTGATCTCACATGTAAACGAATCATTAGGATGTAACGATTAAATGTTATGGCAAGCAGATCCTTAACAACTGCAATGACCTTCATGTGGTTTGACAGTGACAATTGGCTTCTTATGTTCACTCTGATTAAAATGTCAACGCCTTTGATTTAATTAATCTCGCCATTTGGACGACTCCACATCAAATGGACCAATATTTGCTCAGAGTGATAAGACTGATTGCGTGAAGTTAAATATGCTGATATGAAGAATACATATTTCATGAACTGAAAAACAGTACACTGGACCGCAGAGGAAATAAACAGAGGTTTTGACTGAATCATCTAAACTGTGTCAGTCACCAGTGAATGTGAAGGGGCTCCCGCCACAGCTCGTGATGACTGATGGCTCCTCAGTGGCGATAGAGACAGACGGAGCTGATTGAGGGGGCTTATCTTTATGGTGGAGCCATTGAATTGTTAACAGGATGTGATGGCTTGCGTCCGACGAGTTGAGCTGGGAAATAAAGCTGTTGGGCTCGGGCTACCCCGCCATCATTCACAGAGGTAATGATCTCTGTCTGGCTCAGAAGTAGTTTGCCCACGGGTTAGTAAGGGCATGACACAGCGTCAGGGAAAAAGTTGAACTTAGAAATACCAACTAAGGCCAGAACAATGCAACATTTGTAATACATGTAGTGGCCAATTTAACAGAGATTTGAATATATTATAAAATCTTCACGCAGTTTTTTGTAAGACATGAGTATCCGTGTATTTTCTAGCCATGTGTATTTTATTTTCATTATGATTCACAAATAATAGTGCAGAAGTATGCAAAAATTAAAATACAGCTCTTTAAAGTCCCACATGTCATAACACCATGGCAATCTTTTTTAACCAAACAGTAAGATATCACCATGAGTTTATTATAAATGATGCTGGAGATGTTCAAGATCCAAATAGAGGCGAGAGTATGTTGAAATGACGCAGTCAAGATCTGGCTCCACTCAATTATCTTTAGCAGGATAATTAATCAATTCAGTATGCACATCCAAGTCTCAGAGGTGTCTTTGAGATAATTGTTCTCATTGACTTGAATAATTATTTGTTTGCTGATTTAATCATTCTCGCATTTGGAAAACAAATGAACTGTGCTGGTACATACTCCAAATGTGTTCAGACTTTTGATGCTGGTAGGGGACATTTTTCAAAAATGTAGTATCAGACTGAAACACTAATGTTAAAATAAACCCGAATGCAGAATGTCTCTTGAGAAATTAACTGGAACCAAATTCAGAATTTATGTCATTATGTGTATCTTTCCAGAACCCTAACCTCAACTTGTGCAAGGTCAATAAAACATGAATTGTTTCTGCCTCGTGGCATCAATACAAACTCCGCTGAATCAAAGGCTAATATTTCTCAGCGAGGAGGTCAGCCCTGGGTTACAGACATTATGTTCTCATATGTGGCATGTGGAAAACAATTGTCTGAGTCCTCAGTTCACACCATTACAAGTATGAATGAGACCTTATGGCTACCGTTGCAAATAGCACAAATTAAGAGGGTCATTTTAATGGCATTCACTACTATTTATCATGCAGTTCTAAATGTTTTGCTCATTTGTTTCCATTAAATATTTCATCTTCCCTTAAATATTCATTTAACTTCCTCTTTAAATTTTGTACCAGTCTCTTTGCAGTTGCTATCTTTTTGCCTCCCTTTTAGGCTTTGCAATCATAAATAATTATTCATCTACACCCAGAAAGAGATTGCATAAAACATGCACATGAATCCTTTTTGTCTTTTCTCATTAGTGATATACTTCGAGTAGCCTAAATACATCCCGCTACCCCACTTATGGAAATTGACTGGAGAATCTTCCTAATGATTCTGCTTCACAAATAGGTTACAACTTCCATCTCTGATCCTAGCGTTCAACCCTTCTTTCATCATGAAAGGAGGGGTCTGCTACAGCGGCCGTGTTAAGAAAGCAGTTCTTGTATTACTTTTAAAAGGAGAAATATTTTGCATCAGACAATGCTACTATTTTTTTGTGTTTTAATCATCTGCTAAGCTACAGGGAACTGCATGAAAAACAATAGCTGCTCTCTGACACCTAATTGTGTATTGACGAGAGATTTGAGAGTTAGTGTAATAAACAATACAACATACAAATGACAATAGTGCAATATGTAGTCATTAAGGCTATACTTTGCGAGGGCTTTTTTTAGCAGCGATATCATAATGGATGATATTTATATTATTTGGCTAAAAAGGAAGCTTTAATAATTATTTTTCATTGTCAGTATTTAGCATTTTCACTACAATTTCACACTGTAAAATATCAATAAAACAATAATAAGAACACGTACAAAATGATATCCAAACTCATGATTAATGACATGCTATTGTATTTATTTTTGCTCTTTTCTTTTTACATTTTGGGTATAATGGTTAAATGAATTCACTAAAAACATGAGGCATACATCTGTGTTATACTATGTGTTAATGCTATATCCGGGCTCTATACATTTATCTTGGCTGAACGGGCAGCATGTGTCTTAATTTGTTAGATAATTGCAACAAGACTCATTAGCAAACAGCACCATGATGGAAGGTGGAAGGCAAGCATAAACTCTCAATTTGACTGGATTATCCTTTTGTGATGAGGCCTAATGATCCCAACAGAGTAAATAGCAATGTGTTAATTAGAAATTACACTGAATGATCCGTTGCACACAGAGGAGGTATTAACCAGGCAACATCATTATCTTAGATCTATAGCTGTCTTGTCTTTTATCCATGAGGTCTGATAATAAAATGGTAATTATAACTATCACCAAAAGAGAAATTATAGAATATTTGTTGCAGTTAAGAAATAAGTGGGGCTAAAAGCTCTTAAAACTCAAATGGACTGACATGTTCTATACTCTTCAGAATGAGTTATTGATAATGCCAAACCTGAAGGATGACTTTACCCAAATTAATTTGTAAATACAAAGACATGATATTGTCATGTTATTTCTAAATTCCCATATATATCGAACATCTGGAAATGTAACTTAAAAGTTAGCTTCGTAATTACAAATGGTCATTAAACCTCAGACTGCAGTTTATTTTTCACAAAGGTATGAATTATAGCGGATGTGTATCAATAAAGGCTTCCCTTGCATGCAGTGTTAAAGTGAGCCTCTGCCTCCACCTAGTGACAACTATATGTCACTAAAGGTAAAACTCAGATTTATGAAGTGACTAATGCACCTCCTTCAAAATCATATTAAAATGATAGCGGAAAGATTCAAAAAGTAAAGTGAAAAGTAGTTCAGTCAAAAATACACCCTAGCTAAATCACAGAAGTAAAATAAATAAAGTGTACTTGAGGTAGAAGTACAAAATAAAACACATAATAAAATGTTAATGTAAATTAATTCAATATGCTACATTACATACATACAATATGTAGCTATAACTATAACTGAAATCAAAATGCAGTTGACAATGTATTGCTGATGTTTATGGGGAATTAAAATTAACAATGTAAATCGAAGTTACATGTTTAGCAGATTCTGCTGTGACACCTCGACAGTTTTGAAGGACCAAATCTGGCAGGGGTGCCAGGTTTGCTCATTTTACATAGATCAGTCAGAACTATTTGGACTCATATATTCTCTATATTGACGTATTCCAAAATAACTTGATATAAGCTGTTTGAAAATAAAATTGGAGCGAAATGCACTTTATGACATTTGTTTGGATCGTTTAAACATGTGATGTGAGAAACTGAACAGAAGTGGATATTTTTAATAAAGTAGGATAACGACGAGGCATTGAAGCACGTTATAATTCAGATGGTGAAAACGATTCATTCTACATTTTATTTAAAAAACAAAGATACCATATCTTAGTGTGCTTAGTGTTTCAGAGGTGAAGGTAGAACTTGTAGATACTAACCTGCAGGAAACACAACTGGCAACTCCACAGCACGCTCGCTTCCTCTGACGTTAGCTGAAAACTCAACAACAGAATGCTCCGGTTAGTTAGCTAATAACCGTCTTCTGCCGTTACCGGCTAGTTTAATCAGTGGATACTCACCTTGCACCTTACAAGGACCCTTGGGACTGTTGTCCTAACGTTGTGTCGTAGTTGACAACTAGCTTGGTTTTATGGATAAATGCCGGTGCAAAGTGGACAACATAAGCTAGTCTTTTGCTGTGGCTAAATTAGTTAGCTAGCTAACTAGCGCATATGCTAGCATTAGCGTGACTAACGTTACGTACACAGGAGAACATTCTGACTTGGAGGAAGGAAGGGAGGAAATTGATAAGTAGGGACACTGTGCACCGTTGCTTATGCAAAGCTAGCACTTTTTTCGACTCCCGTCTTCACGCACCCTGACGCATTTGGAAAAGGTGACTATTTGTCCACCCTGTGCCACATATAACACTTTTTGGTCAATAATATAGCTGTTAGTGGGGATAGCTAGCTGTCAACAACAACAGTCCTTCTGGCTAGCTGTATAGCGGACGAGAGCTAGCACGCTGGCCCCGAACTTTACAAGTTTACAAGTCAGATGCAGTTCTATAACTGATTTAGATCAACTAGCAAACCGGTGTTTCAACTTTTAATTGGCGGACTCTTTCACTCAGATCCGCTCTAGCGGTTCTAGTGAACAGAAGAAACTGATGGCAACGGAAGTTATTGAGAGTGAAGCGGTGCTGAAGGGTGTCGGTGATATGAATTTAAACAAAAGCAGCCCAGATTTTGTCACTCCCAGGAAGACTCTTGAAGAGCTGGGAAACAGACAGGCGTCTAGTCCTTCATCTTCTGGAGTGTCTGGAGAATGTGATGAGGAGGAACTAGACGAATTAGAAAATAGCACAACGTCTACAGTGGAAAATGGCGAAGAGGCACTTCAAGAGAGTCTAACCAAAACAAGAGGTACGCCACAGGAAAGGACAACTCCAGACAATGAGCAGGAACAGCCGGGAGCGAGAAGCTCTACCCCGGTGAGCCTCCCCCAGCCCCGCTGTCCCCCTGGACCCATTGGAAGGTCTGTATATGTGTATTTTTAAGTGTGGTTTACATGTTGGCAACTTAATTATATAAGCTAGTTCCTGGTTTCATCTCTCCAACGCAAACATACTGTTCTCTCTCAGAATCCAGCACTAGAGACAGATGCCTTAAAAGACCAGCATTTATACAGTACCAAACAAAAAAGAAATAATGTTAAACTGATTCAGGAACACCCTATAGTGGATTTCAAATATAAACTTAACATCATTTATTTTCTAATGAAATGCTTAGTCTAAAAACAGGCTTGAATACTAAAAGTGAAGGATATATCTTTTTTTAAACCCTGTGACATTTCTGTGTTTGCTGTTTGACCAGAACAACAGGAAAAGTAGAAGCTAGAGGCTGGTAAGGATTTATTTCCATGTTAAATGTGGTGTACACAATGACACACATAGTCCAGTTTATGATGTCAAACATTTCCATAGAGTTAATTAACACTTCTTGCACATCTCAACAAAAAGTGGAACTCTCATAATGTAGTATGTGTATTGCCTATATTTGGACCGGATGATATTGTACAGGTGTATTTGTTGTTGTCTTAAGCCTCTGTAGGTAATGAGTAAACAACATCTGTGGACCGTTAGCCAATGTTACATGCACAGAGCATCATTTCACTGACCTCTGACAAACATTCATCGCCTGCAAATGACCACTGTGTTGATCTAGGTTAAAAATTGTAAGGGGCTTCTATATATTGTGCATTTGCCTTTTTATACATTCCTTTTGAATAATATGCATCTTTATTTACAGAATAATTGTACATTTAAACTCAAGAGTGCTTCACTAAAGCCAAAACAGGCCAATTGGATCTTTATCTGACAGACAGGTCATTTTTAGAGGCTTTTGTAAACCGGTCCGTGCCAGAGTAACTTCAGGCATATTGCAATGGTTCCTACTAGCTTATACATTACATTACATTACATTGCATTTAGCTGACGCTTTTATCCAAAGCGACTTACAATAAGTACATTCGACCAGGAAGACACAACCTTGAAGAAAACAGAATAATATAAGTACATCAGGTTTCATAGAGCCAAACATTTCAAGTGCTACTCAACTGGCTATAGATAAGCCAGTCCTTTATTAGTATATAAGTGCTTTGTTAATAATTCTATCGCTCGAAGTGGAGTCGAAAGAGATGAGTTTTCAGTCTGCGCCGGAAGATGTGCAAGCTATCTGCTGTCCTGATGTCAATGGGGAGCTCATTCCACCATCTTGGAGCCAGGACAGCAAACCCACGTGTTTTTGCTGATGGGAACTTGGGTCCCCCTCGCAGCGAGGGTGCAGCGAGTCGTTTGGCTGATGCAGAGCGTAGTGCACGCGCTGGGGTGTACAGTTTAACCATGTCCTGGATGTACGAAGGGCCAGATCCATTCGCAGCATGGTAAGCAAGTACCAGTGTCTTGAAGTGGATTCTAGCAGTTACCGGAAGCCAGTGAAGGGAGCGGAGGAGCGGAGTGGTGTGGGAAAATTTAGGAAGGTTGAAGACCAGACGAGCCGCTGCATTCTGGGTGAGCTGCAGAGGTCGGATGGCACATGCAGGTAGACCAGCCAGGAGGGAGTTGCAGTAGTCTAGGCGTGAGATGACGAGAGCCTGGACCAGAACCTGAGTCGCTTTCTGTGTCAGCTGGGGACGTATCTTCCTGATGTTGTAAAGCGTGTATCTGCAGCAACGGGTTGTAGCAGCGATGTTTGCAGTGAAGGACAGGTTGTTATCTAGGGTCACACCCAGATTCCTTGAAGTCTGAGTCGGGGAAACAACTGAGGTGCCGATGTTGATTGTTAGGTCAAGAGTGGGACAATCTTTTCCCGGAAGGAAGAGCAGCTCAGTCTTGTCAAGGTTGAGCTTGAGGTGATGAGCAGACATCCACTGAGAGATGTCAGCTAGACAAGCAGAGATGCGTGCGACGACCTGGGTCTCTGAGCGGGGAAAGGACAGAATTAATTGGGTGTCGTCAGCGTAGCAGTGGTATGAAAAACCATGCGGGCTAATGACTGATCCGAGCGAGTTTGTGTACAGGGAGAAGAGGAGGGGACCAAGAACAGAGCCCTGAGGGACCCCCGTAGTTAATTGACAAGGGTCGGACTCAGACCCTCTCCAAGTTACCCTGTAGGTACGGTCTTTGAGGTATGAGGTGAGGAGGAAAAGTGCAGAGCCTGAAACTCCAAGTTTTTGGAGAGTGCGAAGGAGTATACTGTATTGATGTCAGAGAACTGAACTCTGTTGTTTAAATATTTGTTAAAATACACTTATAGTCTGTTTCACATCACGAATATGGGTCAATATTGGCATGATTTTTAGTGCACGTGTAAAATATCATGATATTTCAAACATCACAAGTCCCTTAAAATGTGCTCAAGGACTACAAATATCAAATGTAGTTAATAATAATCTTTACAGTTTGAATAAGCTGTTCACAAACTGTTTTCTGGCTTTATATCTAGACTTTTATATGTATGGTTCCCCTCCCTTTCCATCATTAAGGTGTGACCTGATGAGTATGGTGATTGACACTGCAAGAAAAGGTGAAGATAATTATACTGTGTTAGCAAATAATATTCCTGTCTAGATAGTTGAAACCATGACTACTGTTATTCATCCTTTTCATCCGACTCCCCAATGTAGCTGATGATTTTCGAGGCACTTTCAATCCAAGGGTGTCCTTTAAGAAAACCACATTCCTGGGGCACTTCCACTGCACCTCTCAGTTGGATTTCAGATGTTAGGGGATTACAACTATACACAAGCAAAGAGCTCAACTTTTTTGAAATGTTGAGCACCAAATACCCAGAATGTGTTGGTGTCTGGAAGCACAATACGGCCGTGTAAGTTATTAATGCATCAAAGGGAGCTCTGTACAGCAGAGATGCAGAGACCATGGTCCGCATTAGTGAGTGGCCTTATGGTTTATAAACTAAGCCTTTAATACAAGCTTGAAAAGCTTTTCAAGAAGCCAGTGATCTTATTGTGTGGCAAGTTAGAAGCGGAAACTCTAGAGGAGATATGCAATCAACATGCAGTAACGTGATTCATCAGATTATCACATATTTGATCAAATCGGGTCAAAAAGCCCATGTCATCTTGTGGAGAAACATAACGTTTTTTATATGAACATAAGCAGGGTTTCGCTGATCTAATGTAATGCTATGGTCGTACAGTAAGTAACAGATCGGGTTAACCACAACATAGAAAGCTGTTATTACCCGTTATTATAAAGTATGCATTAGAACTATAAGGTTTATCCTAAAAGCCAAACTCTTGGTAAGCAGTATTTCCAGCTGTGAAGATACACATCGCTTGTTCATGTCAGTGTTACATGAACACTCCCTCCTCTCCTCCCTGCTCCTCTTTGAGGCAGCAGCAAAGACTAGTTTTAGCTCTCAACAAGTTTTATCTTACCTTTTTTCACCTAGTTAACTTTTTATTTATTTATTCATGCATATTTTACGAATCACTACCCTCTCAAATGGAAATATGTGTTTACATAAATGGTGACCAAACCGTTTGAGACCCACTGAGAACTTAGACTAAGTTAACTATCTAAACCAGGGGTGCCCAACCTTTTTTGAACCGAGAGCTACTTTTAAAGTTGCCAGTCTGCCGAGATCTACCAGTCCAAATAGAGAGGCGTAGCTATTACTGACAGCCTACTACCAGGTAAATACACACTTCTACTTGTATACAACTGACCTTTGTATGATTAATACTCCATAAAATACTGCAGATCCTTTATCTTACCTCTTTCTAATCTACACACATACAAGTATTTAACTGAAGTCACACAACAGTGTTGTTGATACAGAGTTGGAGTTTATTCACACGTCACACTACAGTGGGTAATGTTTTCAAGAAACATTGAACAGTGCTGCCACATATGACACAGGAAAAAAAGAAAATACTCTGAACCCTTTCTTTGCCATTAAAATTAGGCTTACTAATAAGACAACTCAGATCTGAAGCTACACAGGAATCTGCTGCCAAAGTGCAATAAAAAAGACAATATTAATAGAATCAAACCCTTTTTTTGTTGCATTTTATTAGAGTATAAAAAGAAATACCTTTAAAATAGGATGCAAACAACACTAGTTTCTTAAACTGAATTGATGATAGACTATAATCAATTTAAGTTTGCATTCTTATACCATTTTGTACAATAATTATAATGAAAAAGTTCAAACAAACTAAAACTTACAGCTGATTAATAATGGTATCTAACTTGAGTTTGTATTATATCATAAACCTGTTGAAATGCTACTGTTATTTTTACTGTCCCCCAAAAGCGCGTCGGCAGCCTCCAGGAATGCTTCTTTCAGAACTTCGCCGTCTTTGAAAGACTTCATGTGTTTCGCAAGAACGTGACTGACACGATAAGATGCTACGGTAGCAGCCTTGCTCTTGTTGTTGGGCCTGGTGAAAATGGACTGCTGTGCATTAGCTGTCCTTTCAGGCCCCTCCCCTTTTGGGAGCGTAGGGCAGAATTAGGAGGGAATTCCGTCTCGTAGCGTTTGTGCACTGTTTTGAAATGCCGCTCCTAAATTACCCCAGAGTAGCGGCCTTTGTGGCAGTTGCCGGAAGTACTTGCCACAGATACCACGGAGTAGCGGCCTCTGTGGCAGATGCCACGAAATGAGCCAGGCCCTACTGCGAAATAGTGTCCACTGCCCACCAGCCACGCCCCCACACATGGGGTCACGCCGGCCAATCACAAAGCTTTGGTGCGTTCAAGTGCATTATTCTGGCACGGGAAGATTATGTTATAGGACATTAACGATAAAACAGAATATTGTTGTTCTATTTTTAGACACATCTCGCGATCGACTGTGAATCTCCCCGCGATCGACCGGTCGATCGCGATCGACTGGTTGGGTACCCCTGATCTAAACACTCAGAGAGTCCTTTACCTCACCTGAGCTGAGGTTATCCCGAGCTTGAATGATACACAGAGCCCAATCAAGGGCTTTGATTTATGATCTGTATGACAGTGGCCATGTCGGCAGGCCACATCATGTATTAGACAGCCAGTCACCCTGTGTGAGGCAGGCCACTTAACAGGCCAGGCCATCGGGAAACCCCCCGGTCCTCCCGATGGCAAGTCCGGGACTGGGTACAGGAGGCGTAGAGCGAGGGATCATTGTCCACAAGTTAATCGATCGCAGATGGCGTCGTGGTCACGGACGGAAAAAAAAAACTTATAAAAAGAAAAGAAAAAACTAAATGGGTCGCGAAATATACTTGGGCGGCCGTTAATATACCTGGGCGGCCCGCCCAAAATATAGTCTATGTGTGGGAAACCCTGCATGTCACTGTAACCTTTGCTAATGAAAACTGAGGAGTTAGCTCTAGCCTATTGATTTTAAGTGTCAGGGAGAAAGTCAGTAAACCTATTTTGATTGTGGTGTTTTGCTCCATTGAATCCCTTCAAATCAAATAAAAAAAGATGCAGAACAGAAAATTATTCCTCACCTTATTTGAAGTATTATGTGCTTTTGTCCAACTTTAGTATGGTGTATCTAATGTTTTGTAGCCTTCCACCATTATCCATATTCATTACCCTGTTTTAGTCGCTGATATATAAACCCAAGAATAAAAACTGCCTTTGACTCCTGGTCGTTGCTTCCCCCATAATCCTTTGAGTATTGTACAAGTCACAAGCAGCTGTTCTAAGACAACTCATTATGTGTTTTGTTTGTCACGGATAATCTCTGCTGGCCCTGCTGTTGATCTTAATACATGTGTATTACAAGAGGGCCTTTTAGCAATTAGAGATTGTTACACTTAAAAGATGGCATAACCTTTTTTGATTTCCATTTCCAGCTTAGAGCGCCAAGAGTCAGTTGCCACAACAGAAGCTCGTCTAAGGATGGAAGGAGTTGAACTGAAGGAGGAGTGGCAGGATGAGGACTTTCCGCGGTATTGTCAATCGGTCATAATGTTGTTCATCACATATGGATTATAGTTCACAGATTTGTTTCACACCTTTGTGTTTTGAAAGTCACATGAAGTATAACCCTACTGAAAGCTTTATCACCTGCTGTTTGATTATTAGGCCCCTACCAGAGGAAGAGGAGCTGGAAGATGAGCTTTTTGCAGGAACCTCTGAAGAGATAGACCCTGGTAATAAGAAAAAGTGCATTGCTTAAAAAAGGACACATTTTCAAGTATATCTTAAAATCCACATTGTGATCAGAGATGTATTAGTCAGTATAATACTCCTGTTCATTCTCTCAAAAATGCATTCTTAAGTTCAGCCAAAACTAATATCATCAGTCTGAGTTATCAAACACAAAAGGGTATCTAACAATATTTTTATTTTACTGCGAATCCTCTCAGACAGTGAGAGGGAATATTGAAGTGAAAGACCGTACTGTTGGAAGAGATCATTTGATATCATGACTCAAACTAAAAAGAAGCCTCATATCAGTTTTAGCTGAACGAAGGAATGGACTCTTTAATTGTTCTCACAGACAGTATAAACACTGCTGGTTTGTCCTCCACCCCAGGCTATGGAATGGACCATGGCAAGAAGGCAAAGAGGAAGCTCGCCGCTCCGGACATCAGTCTCACTCTGGACCGCAGCGAAGGCTCCCTCCTCTCCGACGAGCTGGATGAGAGCACAGAGCTGGACCTCGATGACATAGACACTCCGTCAGACAACAGCAATGAGTTTGAATGGGAGGGTAAGAAGTTTGTATCATGACAGGATACTAATTACAGTTTTTAACCCCCGTTTGTTTAAGTAACACTGAAAGTTCAAAGAGTTCATTTTAGATTGACTTGATGAAGAGGGAGGTGCAAAGATGCCTTTTTTTTTTAATTGGACCCAGATGAAGTCTACAGATGTGTCATTTTTTTTATGAAAAGAAGTACTCTTCTTTCTGTATTGGCTTTTAACACAGGATCAAATGTGTTATCAGTCCAGTATTTTATTTCTGGGTTCTATTGTCTTTGTTTTTATTTCCTTCCTGATTCTACATACAGTGGGGCAAACAAGTATTTAGTCAGCCACCAATTGTGCAAGTTCTCC
The DNA here is from genome assembly GCF_902827175.1 of Gymnodraco acuticeps. NCBI lineage: Eukaryota > Metazoa > Chordata > Actinopteri > Perciformes > Bathydraconidae > Gymnodraco > Gymnodraco acuticeps. Next base: position 2,699,508 of record NW_022990889.1, read on the forward strand.
CACTTAAAAAGATGAGAGATGCCTGTAATTTTCATCCTAGGTACACTTCAACGATGAGAGACAGAATGGGGGGGAAGAATCCAGGAAATCAAATTGTCTGATTTTTAATGAATTTATTTGCAAATTATGGTGGAAAATAAGTATTTGGTCAATAACAAAAGTTCATCTCAATACTTTGTTATATACCCTTTGTTGGCAATGACAGAGGTCAAATGTTTTCTGTAAGTCTTCACAAGGTTTTCACACACTGTTGCTGGTATTTTGGCCCATTCCTCCATGCAGATCTCCTCTAGAGCAGTGATGTTTTGGAGCTGTCGCTGGGCAACACAGACTTTCAACTCCCTCCAAAGATTTTCTATGGGTTGAGATCTGGAGACTGGCTAGGCCACTCCAGGACCTTGAAATGCTTCTTACTAAGCCACTCCTTCGTTGCCCGGGCGGTGTGTTTGGGATCATTGTCATGCTGAAAGACCCAGCCACGTTTCATCTTCAATGCCCTTGCTGATGGAAGGAGGTTGTCACTCAAAATCTCACAATACATGGCCCCATTCATTCTTTCCTTTACACGGTTCAGTCGTCCTGGTCCCTTTGCATAAAAACAGCCCCAAAGCATGGTGTTTCCACCCCCATGTTTCACAGTAGGTATGGTGTTCTTTGGATGCAACTCAGCATTCTTTCTCCTCCAAACACGTCTAGTTGAGTTTTTACCAAAAAGTTCTATTTTGGTTTCATCTGACCATATGACATTCTCCCAATCCTCTTCTGGATCATCTAAATGCTCTCTAGCAAACTTCAGACGGGCCTGGACATGTACTGGCTTAAGCAGGGGGACACGTCTGGCACTGCAGGATTTGAGTCCCTGGCGGCGTAGTGTGTTACTGATGGTAGCCTTTGTTACTTTGGTCCCAGCTCTCTGCAGGTCATTGACTAGGTCCCCCCGTGTGGTTCTGGGATTTTTGCTCACCGTTCTTGTGATCATTTTGACCCCACGGGGTGAGATCTTGCGTGGAGCCCCAGATTGAGGGAGATTATCAGTGGTCTTATATGTCTTCCATTTTCTAATAATTGCTCCCACAGTTGATTTCTTCACACCAAGCTGCTTATCTATTGCAGATTCAGTCTTCCCAGCCTGGTGCAGGTCTACAATTTTGTTTCTGGTGTCCTTTGACAGCTCTTTGGTCTTGGCCATAGTGGAGTTTGGAGTGTGACTGTTTGAGGTTGTGGACAGGTGTCTTTTATACTGATAACGAGTTCAAACAGGTGCCATTAATACAGTTAACAAGTGGAGGACAGAGGAGGCTCTTAAAGAAGAAGTTACAGGTCTGTGAGAGCCAGAAATCTTGTTTGTTTGTAGGTGACCAAATACTTATTTTACTGAGGAATTGACCAATTAATTCATTAAAAATCCTACAATGTGATTTCCTGGATTCTTTCCCCCCATTCTGTCTCTCATAGTTGAAGTGTACCTAGGATGAAAATTACAGGCCTCCCTCATCTTTTTAAGTGGGAGAACTTGCACAATTGGTGGCTGACTAAATACTTTTTTGCCCCACTGTATATGGGGTAGGCAGCCGACTGCCTTCAGTGTAGTTAAAATGTGCTTTGTCGTTTTTCTGTTTCCGCAATGCTGCCTTCCTCTTTTTCACTTTGAAGCAGTGTTTCCCTTCTCAGCCTGGAAACAGGCTGCAGGCCAGCAACAGGTTTCTCTCTCCCGTGTGGTAAGGTCTTCTGGACAGCCCCCATTTTGTTCTGCCGAACCACGAGTGAATCAAGCCATATTGTCCCGATTTTGTTTTGTTGTCTGTTGTTCAACAAATCATGGGGAGGTTTTGTGTTTCATGAACTTCATTTCAGTTATTGTTTATATGCATGTCATTTTTTTTTCCTTGAAATGCGTTGAGCATCAATCAATCAATCAAGTTCAATCTGCACAGTAATGCTGCAGTTATCACAAACTAGCCATTTTAACACCTGCTTACATCTGCTATTTGGTTATTTGTAATTTGCTGTGTCACACACAGGAAATGACAATTAATTAATACAATATAGCACCCAAATTATGCCAAATTGAATTGGCCTTTAATTGGTGATGCAATACATTTGGCATTTTACCACCTAAAATATATTTTTATATTATTATTCATTTGGTAGTTTATTTTATAAACCTTTTACCATTCATGTCCACGCTACATTTGAGTATGAGGATCATACAGTGCTCTAAAGGAAACAACTGATTTCTTGAATGGACTGCTTACAGAGATAAAAGGCTAATAGTGCAACCAAACCACATCAACACACTTGTATAAGTAAGTGTGTTGATGTGATTTGGTTGCACTATTCGCATTTTATTTAATTTGTTGCATGCTTGACCTATGATATTTTAAACATTTACTTGGTGTCTAGATGATGCATGGTACTATAAGACATTGTGCACATCATGCACCTATATATTCTACAAAAGACGTACAAAAATAATCAGTATTTTGCACGACATATTTATTTCACATGCAGGGAACAATTACAGGTTTTCTCCCAGGAAATGGTGTCAGGTATTTGTAAATGTTGACCTCAAGTGAAAGGGAGACATGGAAGTTGAGATTTGATTGTTGGTGTTGATTCAGAGAGAAAGCATGCAGCCCAGATGCAAAAAGTAAAAGCAGAAAATGTTATGCAATCTTAATTTCCAATGATTACAATGCATGTTATTGAAAATGTAAACTATGAATAAATTGAGTGATCTAAACATTTAAAAAGATCAGACAGGTCCGTCTGCTTTGATTACACCTGACACAATCCCATCCATTGTGTGTGTAGCCTCCAGGCTGTGGGTTTAAAAATGCCCCCTCTCCTTCAGATGACCTCCCCAAGCCAAAAACCACAGAAGTCCTACAGAAGGGCGTGGAGTCCGTCCAGGAGTACTCCTCGGAGGAGGAGAGGGAGGAGGGTCGGCGCTGGAGGGTGTTTCGCATCGGAGACCAGGAGCACAGAGTGGACATGAAGGCCATCGAACCTTACAAGAGGGTTATCAGCCATGGAGGTCAGTGGCATAAATAATAAACTGATGGAAAAGTTGAACCAGGGTGTCCGCGGGGTCTTAAAAAGTATTAAAAGACAAGTTGATACATTAATTTAGCGAATATTAAGGCTATTAAAAAAGTATTAAACAGCATTTTCCAAGGTATTACATTTTGTAGCTTGTCTTCAATAAGTAGATAAATTGTCCAAAGAGGTTGTATTCTACAGTGTGCCTGAATGTAATCATTGCGTAGGTGTGTAGTGTGATTCTGTGTAGTTTATTTATGGCATCCCGTTGGGTTTGACGTCATCTGAACAGGACATCGCACGCTCACTGCTTGATAGCGCTCGAAGGTCCGTTTACGCCGGTTGTTAAACAACATCGTTATGGGGAAATGCAAGTTGTAAAGTGTGTCGCCAATGTAACCGGTTAAAACTCGAAGTGGCGATGAGGTCTTAAAATGTATGGAAAGGGTCTTTAAAATTACATTTGACTTCAGGATTCCTGCATATACCCTGTGAACTTTTTTAACAATAAAAACAGTGTTTTGATACTGAAACATTAATTTTTCACGTTTGATTTTTCACTGTAGGTTACTATGGAGACGGTTTGAATGCCATAATTGTGTTCGCTGTGTGCTATATGCCTGAAAGCAGTCAACCAAATTACAGATACATCATGGACAATTTATTCAAGTGAGTGTTTATTTGATTTCTTCTAGCCTGGTGAGAAAACCATTTGGATCCAGCGCTAATGCTATTTCCCTGTTTCCTGCAGGTATGTCATCGGCACACTTGAACTTTTGGTTGCTGAGAACTATATGATTGTGTATTTGAACGGGGCCACCTCAAGGAAAAAGATGCCAACTGTCGGCTGGCTCAGAAAGTGTTATCAGCAGATTGACAGGAGGTCAGTCGGAGTGAACGTCACACTCAGAAACAAGCAGAGCATCAGGCCAATCCTCAGACAGTTGTATCTAATATGTGATTACATGTTGTCTATTTCCCTCCCTTTCTGTACAGGCTAAGGAAGAACTTGAAGTCTTTGATAATCGTTCATCCCTCCTGGTTTATTCGCACGCTGCTGGCACTCACAAAACCTTTCATAAGGTAATTTATAATGTTTAAAGTCACTAAAATGATGAAATTAAGATTCACTCTGGTAACCTTTTAGATTTTGATATTTCCCCTTTTTCTTTTTTGACAGCACCAAATTTAGTCAGAAACTTCAGTATGTGTTCAGCTTGACAGACCTTGCAGAACTGGTTCCAATGGAGTATGTGTCCATACCAGATTGTATCAAAGAGTAAGTACAGTCCACTCAAACACACGCACTTTTCAAGCCAAATCAGACCTTCTGGGATATGGCAACATGTTTGTTATGATACACGAGCGTTGTTATGTTTACATAGGGTGGTTCTCTGTTGAGGGAAGATATTTTGTTTCCATGAAGTGAACCTGGTGACTGCAGATCTTACAGCTGTGCAATGAATCAATACTTGAAATATAATAATTGAAAAAACCTGACTCCTCCAGTAGAAGTAATCTGACATGTATTTACCTTTTACAGATGTAATCTGTGTAGGTAAAAATGTAAGAAAACGTCATGTCCCTTGCTTTTTCCCCCTATTATCTGGCTGATTCTGCAGACTGTGGTTGGATTTCATCTGTAGGTGGTGCCACAGTAACATTTAGCTTTTCCTGTATGGCCAGTAAAGACAAGATGTCGGGGGTTTTAAGGCTGACTCACTAGAAGAGATCCAAATGCAAGCTACTAAGATTTAAACACTCATGAGTTTATTTAACCTTCAACAAGTATCAACATTACTAGAAAATGTAGCTTTGTTTTGTCCCATAAAAAGCTATCAAGGAATTAGTATTTTCCTCGGGTTGACCTTCGCTGTTCTGCATCATTATTGAGCTCATGCTGTATTTTCTACTTTACCTGATGCGGCCTAGTTTCCATGTGGCTTTTGTAAAAGCTTCAATGCAAATTCATCTCTTTACCAAATGTGTTTGCTCTTTTTGGATGTCTGGTTGCTGTTGGCTGTTATTCTTTTTTCCTTAACTCCATTTCCCTGCCCCCTCTTAAGGTTTGACGAAGAAAAAAATAGGAAAAGCCGTAAAAGGTATATACACTTACAACCAGGGTCAGTCTCAGCACTTTGTTGTTTTGCAATTCACAAACTAACAACAAAATGATCCGTTGGCTTTCAAAAATGCAACAATACACTTCGTTCTGTCCTGAATGTTTGTAGTTGGATGATTTGCTGTCCTCTCTAAATGTCCCACATTTTCCCCTCAGTGGATTAAGGACGTTCACTCAATAGCAAACTGAGAAGCTTGATCGGTTTCCAGGAAAAGGTGGCTTGGTCATTATTTAACCAACTTAATCTAATTTCTGAGCCAATCCTGTAAAGTACATTTCAAAATCCATTCTTGTTTATATGTTCTCTATTCTTGCCTCAATTTAATATCAGCGATCAGTTGTTAAAACATCATGTGCCCTTAGTAGCCTATTGCATAACAAAGGTACTGGTACAAGGTACAGACACTGAATCATTGATTTATGTCCAGCACATACTTTTCTAGCTAAATAACTGCATTGCTGCTTTCTGATATTAAAGTTGGGGCCTCAAGTAGATCTTACTTTGCATGTGTCCTTTTAAAAACCAGGTTTATAATTTGATCTTGGGTAAGTTTGTTCATATTTGTACGACTAGTGGGGTGGACCTACAGGGAAGTCTTTGTTACTGTGGTGTTGTGGTTTGCACTGTAACCATATCTTCACACGGATGCACTCGATAACTCTCTCACTGAACACTGGGCTTGTCTACTCTCACAGCTCTCTGCATGACTCACTGCATACCCACTCCTTGCTGATGTTTAGTAATACCGCAAACCTTACCCTCATGCACATAGACTTTTTACTCTATAGCCTACTGATAAGCAGAGACAAGGGGGTTATTGAATTGCAGTTATGTTGTGGCTTATCAAAGTAAGGGTGTAAGGCATTTACTGTATCTGTATGCAGATGGTAAGTCTAGTAAGTTAAACCTTTAAGTGAAACATGAAATATGCTCTCATACTAAAAAGTCCCTTTGGTAATGGTGTAGAGGCAATGATCACATTTCAGCATGTCATAATATAAAAACGTTTCTGTTGCAGGGCAGCCTGTTTTTATTTTACATATCGGTTATCTTGTAATGTAATGTAATGTGTTGTTATATGACCTGTCATCCCAGTAGCACAGGTGTCTGATCACTGTTGAATTTCCCTGCAGAATCGACCAGGATGCGCACGGCAAAGTGGAGATCGCAGCGGCTGCTGTTCCAGAGTGACCCTGCTAGCCCGCACGATGTGGAGGAGGAAAACGACGGAGAATGTTTCAAACAGCCACTCGTATGTTTATGTTCTGGGCAACGTGACTGAAGACTTGTTTGCATCATGAAGTGCCTTTTTGAAACTGTGCTGCCTGTTACATCGTGGGACTTTTCACAGCTTGATCTTCAGCGTTCTTCCACTTGCTGTCTGAAATGTTTTTAATCTTATTTTTATTTACTGCCAATATATCATGTCCAACTTAGCTTATTGGTGTCCCCTAGTTACTGGTGTATCTACACGTTATGTAAGGCACTCTGTTACAAATGATTGATGCATGTTCTGCTTTATTACATTTAAATATATATTTATATTCAAAAGGTGACAAAGGAGAGAAATTAATATATTTTTATGGTTGCTCTGATTTTAAACTGCATTTTAGGTCTCTGACCCGTTGAGTGGCATTTCATTGAACACGTGTTGACAGCACCTTTTTCACTTTTCACTGCTGACGTTCTCTATCAAAATCCTGCCTGGGGGAAAATAAAGTTTTATTTTTTTCCCTTCACTCAGAATGTGCCCTTTGAGTTGTGTAGGGAGAACATTTGTGAGAGCAATGATCTGAAGCAAAGATGTAGGTCTTAATGTAACATTTCCTCCAAGTAAAGTCATGGATTTCATCATTGTTTTTTATTTCATACAAGATAGGTAGGTAAATGATAGCATTTGAGATTAAAAAAAATCACCAAAATATGTTTGAAAACTAATTATATTCACATTACTTCAATCAATTCAATTGGTTTGCTTTAGATACTACTGTATACTGTTTTTACCTTCTTTATCTCATCCACTTAGACTCCACTAGATGGCACCACAAATATCGATTTCATTGAAGTTGGAGATTATCATCATTTCAATATAGCCTACTGACAATAACAGCCACATTCATAAAAAACATGACAAGACAGATAGTATCTTGAAGATAATTAATAGAGAATGAATCAAGAGATTTCAGTTAAATAATGGCAATATAAAAATAAACGTATAACGTAATGATCTGTATTAAATATAAACTGTTAAAATATTATACATTTTAGCTGATTAAGCCTTACAAATTGTTAGAAGTGATCTGTTACCATGTCATGTCCTAACATCTTAAACCGCAGAACTGACTCCAGACACCTAATGGCGATGTCATCAACCTCAGGATCAAACTTATTTGCAAAGAGGTGATGTTGTTGAAGGAGCCAGGCGAGGTCTCCAGCGCCGTACACACACACTGATCTTCTGTAAGCACCGGTGCAATGATCGTACGGGGCTCCATCTTTTATTCTGCCTGCATGATAGCCCCACTTCACCACGCGAGCGATGGCTTGTATGTCTGACTCATCATACTTGATGTTGGCAGGGATCGATCCTGGAACGGAGGGCATCCTCTGCAGGGTCGCCCACAGGCTCTCATCGGGGCTGTAAGTGTCCCTCTCCCACTCCAATAACTTCTGAGCCTCTCTGTCCTGCATCAAATGCTTCACAAAGGCTCTCGTGACCACAAAGTAGGCATTTCCCATGAACATAGGACTGCTAATAGGTGGGGGACTTTTCTTCACATCAGTCCTTACTACAGTGCCACTAACATTGTGATGATACTGCCAGCGAGCTTTCTTGTAGTTATTGGTGGCCTCTGTCTCCATGCTGTTTCTCCCGTTTAAGGCTTTTAGGACCTGAACCATTTCCCTGTTGGTTTTGATGGGAAAGTCGCTCCCGCAGGTGTTTAGCAGGTACCTCCACTGGACGTGTGAGTTCAGCAGATCTTTCATGCAGTTCAAATCCGCCTGCACTCGGGACCATGAGGCATAAACCACACGTTCTAACCTACTGGCTAGAAACACATTAGGAAGGCAGGAAACAATTGCCTTCACTCCCTTCAGAAAATCTTCAGAGGATTTCTGATCCACATGCACACAGTAGATATTCTGAGGAGTGTAAATAGCTCTTAGAAGACGCTCAAACATCTCAATCTTTTCATGAATAACCATTGAGTAGGCAATGGGAAAATCCTTTTCTTCTTCACTGAGGGGTGATGTAATGAAACCTCTCTTAAGGTAAGCTGGACAGTCCTTTGTCACGTTAAGGTAGAAGTCCTCAGTTAGTACTTTATGTCTTTTCCTGGATCCCAAAAGCACTTCTAATTGTTTTTTCTTGCCGGTAATGTCTCCACTGATAATAGCCGAGCAGCCAGGCAGGTCAGTAAAAAACTGCTGTGGGATACTGAGATCAGGCAACGACTGCTTGTTGGAGTCAGTTTTCCAAAGGAAAAATGAAAGCAAAGTACCTATGAGGATGAGAGAGAGGGTCCTCAAAGTCAGGTGAATGAAAAACCTTGCCATTTCTTGGCTGTAGTCACTTCAGCATCGGTGATCTTTGTTTCACTGCAAGCTAAAGTTTGACAGGTATATCTAATGAAAAACTGAATCAGCCCTCCCAGTAGGTGTGTTAAACTAAGGTGTGTTAGGCATTTGTTGAGCAAACTATATGGTAACCATTAATAGGATATGGACTTTCCTGTGAACAGACGGACTTGTTTGAACAAGTATTATACATAATATTGGAGCGTCTATATTATTTTATGATACGATAATATCAGCACACAGCCATCACAATGTTTGCACTAAGGACATCAAGTAGAAAATATTTTTATTTCATTTAAATGTCTATTTACAGAGATCATGGTCATTTCAATTATTATACACAATCATTTCACTGTTGAACGAATATATCGATAAGTAACAAAAAGAAAGTCATACAAACACATGTGTTTTTTTTACTGTTTACTCACAAATGCCCGTTCTAAGAATGTGCATTACAGGTATACAGGCACTTTGTAGAGCAGAATAACACTCAACAGCACTCAAAAAAGAACAATCCCAAAGAAAAATACCACTACTCTCCTTAACATTACTGCACAATTTACATTTTTCCCGTCAGTCATAATTTTGTGATTATCCACAATACATTCCTCAGATATCTTCATCTCTGTTTTCAAAGTATCTACATTTGATTTAGACAAGTGCTCTCATCCACATGATGGGGTGCATCTGCGTCCTGCTCATGGATGAAGCTGTATCGTCGATACACCGATCCGCCTCTGCTGGTGTACACCACATCCACCTCGTCCCCGCTGTCCGGCTCAGGGACCCCGTGAGGCATGTTGGCGCTGCCGTTCAGTCTCTCGTAGCTCTGGCCCCAGCAGAGCTTCTTCCTGGCATGGGCTTTGACCAAGGCGAACACAGCCAGAGCCAACCCAAGAGCCAGCAGGAGAGCGATGGGTACGCCAGCTGAGGTGTGCTTCAGAGCTGCAGACGATACATTCAGGTCTGTTACCTGATCGTCCCCTGACTTGGGTTGCGGCGCCTCCACACACAGACCTAAAACAAAAAAACTGCCTTTAAGAGATGAATCAGAATACCTTTATTAGTCCCACAGAGGGGACATTTACATTCTAAAAGTACTAAAGATAAAAAAATAAAAATAATAATAAAAAAGTTACACGTTTTACAAATATACACACTCGGTAACAGTTCTGAGGATTTAGCAGCCAGGTATATATTGCACAGTTTTTAACGGCATATTGCATATATATATATATATTGCTCATATTGCACATAGTTGGTTGCACCTAAACAGTCCTATGTTGCTTCTGAAAGACAGGGTCTCTACCTGAGCGGCCATCACAAACACAGCAATCAGTGTCGTTGACTCCAGCCTGACAGCAGCGGGTGCAGCGCCTCTCCACAGCATGAAGAGCAAAACCCCGGTGACAAGTCAAACACTGGTCAGGTCTGAGGCCGAACCATTCCCCCCTGGCCACGGTACGAAGAACGTCCGCTGTGCTCAGCACATGGAAAGGTAAAATCTTTAGGAACTTGTTGAGTCCCCTCAGATCGAGGATTGGGCGAAGTCCACCGCCTTTTTTGGGCGAAGTCCACCGCCTTTCTTCCTTACCAGGAAGTAGGTTGAGTAGAAGGGGGCTGTGAGATGGGGTCCACAGGCTTGATTGCACCCTTGGCAAGGAGGACTGACAGCTCCTGGTTTAGGGCAATTTCTTTTGCCGGGTCGCTTATGGTGGTCATCTTGACCCGGCTGAAGAGTAGGGGCCAGCGTCTGAACTGAAGCTTGTACCCTTGGGTTAAGGTGGAAACCACCCAAGGGTCTGAAGCTTGAGCTACCCAGTAGTTGAGCTGCTGCTGGGAGAAATAACCAACAGCCGGCCCCAGACCCTCAGTACCTTGCCCCCCGGCCTCTGGCTCTGGGGGGGCGATGGTTAGGCACCGGATACCGAGGCTGCCTTGGCAACACACTCTCACTCCCTAAGCGTCCAATAACGACGTTTGGTCAGTGTCCGTGGCGTCCAGTTGTGACGCTCCTAGGCTCCTTCAGCGTCATAAAGGGACGCAAATAGCGTTCAACTGATTGCAATGTATTCCCATCTGCGGCGGTATTTGACGCTCAGGGAAGCACGGCATTCGTTTGTGTCGGCTGCCCTTAAAGGCAATGTGAGCGTCCATTCCCATTGGATAACGGAGAATTGTACACCCGGAAGTAAGTATTCCTCTTACTGTCGATTGATTTTACAGTGATATCTGCACTACTCATCGACTAAAAAACACCAGATTATCCTTGTTAATTACACAACATTAATTGGTTTAAATTGTGTGCAATGCTTTTGTATTTTTCCCCTTCGATTCGGAGAAACAAATATTTTTTCTGAGTAAAGGATGGCAGAAAACACTACACTACCCAGAATCCCCAGCTATCGTTTGGACTACACCATGTGCTCTGTTTGACAAACCCCGTGATAGTCCTCAAGCTCTGTGATTGGTGAGTGTGCTCCGAGGGTTACGCCGATTCTCGAACAGCACTTGAAATGGGATGGAACCACGTCAGACTGTCCAAAACTGGATTTGAACGGGTCCACCGCGTCCCCCCCTCCCCCACCCCGTCCCCAGAACTACACATGCTGGCTATTCTGTTTCGCAACATGCTCTCTATCTATGGCACGTCTCTATTGGGAGTTGTAGTTTTAAAAGACGTTTTCGTATTTCCCATAATAAGAAGTTGCCAGTATTAAACTGTGTACATCCCTGGAGGTTTAGGGGATAGGAAACACTCAAATGTAAAACATATAATTAATAAATGGGTGAAAATTGCTTGTGCCCATAATGGGCAGCATTAATATATATATACACACATGCCAGCTAAGGTCAGAAGAGCTTTATTTAACAGCTGGTCTTATGTTTTTGACCCCTCCTGTTGTTAATAGATAACATTACATTACATGAATTGATAAGCCTGAAACATGCACTTGTCAAGGTTCAGAGGCAAATTTTGAAAATATGGCAGTAGCCATCGATCAGCTTAAGATAAGATATAATGTATTGATCCCAGGTTGGAAACATTTGCGTTACATCAGCATGTGTTACAGTTGTACATTATGCAGTGGTGTTTATTTGTAAATCATTTAGTATAATCACACAAATTCTGTGTTTTATATTTAACAATTCTGTGTTCTTTATGTATTGATTGTTCAATACCTGACAAGGCCGGAGATGAAATATCTACATACATCTTATAAGAGTATAATACATGATGTATAATATCAGTTAAAATAAGTGCTTCAACATAGCTAACATTGCTGGAGGTATGCACAAATATTGATAGATGTCTTGTAATGCGCTATTGAGGAACCTGCGACCCAAGTTTTTCATTCAATGCAGAACTACACCATAGTTGTGTAGGCCTATATGATATGTCAATAAACCTTAGAAAATCTTGAAATCTTGAAAGGGATGTGCAAAATAGTAATTATATACAGTCTTTAGTGAACTATTAGTAGAGAATAACGAGTAATGAATATACTTTATAGGGATCCTATTAATATCTAATAATACAAATAATGAAATTCAATAACATGCTTTAACCACTAGGTGTCCCTTTATATCAGCTGTGCACCTTTATGGTGTAAATACAGCCTATCTACCAATTGGATCAAATATAAAAGTCAGCCGAATTAGTGTTGATACTGCAAGGAGACGTATTGTGTGAAAAGAAATGTAAGATGTTGTTTAATTGCTGATATATTTATGACCCACGTCACGTTTTCAGTTCCTCATGTTTGTCTAGAAGTCTTCTCATCAGGGCTCTATAAATAGAGAACTACGGCAGATATGTAATATTTAATGCAGCCGAACCGTGTATTACAATGCCGTTATGTGATGACTTTCAAAGAGAAAAGCAAGCACACTCGGAATAAAGTATTTTTTATTTTTTTTTTAATGTTTTCGGTCTGTTTCCGGTATTTGTTAATGACGATGTGCTGTGAGATGTGAGACTGAAATTGCACAGGGGAAAATAACGTATCTTTAGATGCGGATTTTGTTAAACTAATATTTTTGCGCTGTGGACCAACACTATACATTGACGGGGAAGGGGGTAGCAATAAAGATAACACCATTAAACAGTTACACAACATAACAGAAATAATATCGATAGCAGCGTCCCTAGCAACCACCTTGGTAACAATGAAAACGTCGCGATTTCCTGAAGTAATCTTCGTAATAATTAGCAAACTAAAGATCATGTACATCCACTGCACACATAATCTGAAATAACAACTCATATTTCTCGCATCAAATGACATCAAAACGCATTTTAATGGCCAAACTAACTTTAAAATAGGCATTTTCCACCGAGAATAAAACGAAGTTCGGCCATGTTTTCTTTTTCCGCAGGGAGAAATTTGAAGATCACGTGACATAGATGCCAGCCATTGGAATGAATGGTGAAAAAAAACGGGTTTGTCAAACAGAGCACATGGTGTAGTCCAAACGATAGCTGGGGATTCTGGGTAGTCTAGTGTCTTCTGCCATCCTTTACTCCGAAAAAATATTTGTTTCTCCGAATCGAAGGGGAAAAATACAAAAGCATTGCACACAATTTAAACCAATCAATGTTGTGTAATTAACAAGGATAATCTGGTGTTTTTTAGTCGATGAGTAGTGCAGATATCACTGTAAAATCAATCGACAGTAAGGGGAATACTTACTTCCGGGTGTACAATTCTCCGTTATCCAATGGGAATGGACGCTCACATTGCCTTTAAGGGCAGCCGACACAAACGAATGCCGTGCTTCCATGAGCGTCAAATCCCGCCGCAGATGGGAATAAATTGCAATCAGTTGAAAGCTATTTGCGTCAATTTATGACGCTGAAGGAGCCTAGGAGCGTCACAACTGGACGCCACGGACACTGACCAAACGTCGTTATTGGACGCTTAGGGAGTGAGAGTGTGTTGGCCTTGGGGGCGAGTTAACAGGACCGTAGCGGGCCGGCCCCCTCGTGGGGCGCTAAGGCCCATGGCGGGCACCGGGGTGAGCCGGTGGATGGGAGCGGCCTCGGGAGGCAGACGCGGAACCTCTAGGCCTACCGGGGGAGGGCATGTCTCTGCAAAGAGCTGAGAACTGTTGCCTGGTCTGACTAGCTTGGACAGACTAGCTTGGAAAGTCCGTTCGAGCACCTGTACGGCAGCTGAACCGAACAGCTCCCCACTGAGGCCACCCTCAGTCAGTAGTTCAACTTCGGCTAGTCTAGCAGCTCCTACCGCACGAGGCATGATGGTGCAATTCATGCACGGGTCCTCCGAAAGGCCCTCCCTCAGATGCTCGAGGCCAAGACAAGAGGGGCAAAGGTCATGGCCATCCTCTGGTTAAAGAGGAGCCATACAGGTGTTAGAGCCGTTAGACCTAGCGATAGCTAGAGCACTCAGCTGACTGTAATTAACTGGGCTAGGAAACAAATATGCAGTGGAGGGGAGTGAGCACAATAGTAGTTAGCTCGAGCGTGAGCACTCTGCTAACTGGGGTGAGAACAATGAAGTCAGTTAATGGTTTTATGCCGTGAGAGGAGAGCGGGAATACTCTCTCCACTAGCGCAAGAGCACTCTGCTAACTGAAGGATGGAACGGGCATTAAACCAACTGTGTGCAGTGAGAGGGGAGCGGAAACACTCTCTTCACTAGCGCTGTAGCAAGTTAACTTTGAGCCAGAGCACTCAGTTAACTGGAGGATGGAACAGGAACAAACTGTGTGCAGGGAGAGGGGAGCAGAAACACTCTCTTCACTAGCGCTGTAGCAAGTTAACTTTGAGCCAGAGCACTCAGTTAACTGGAGGATGGATGCACTTTATATGTCGTTGCCACTCTTTGCATATCATGTATTTTGTTTTTTACCATGTTTGTCAAATGTAATTTCCTTAAATGTTTTATGTAAGGGAATGGAAAGAAGCTAAATCTGGCACTGTTACGCTTGACACATTTAAATGTTTTAAGTGTTCATTACAGTGCATGTCCCTGTCAAATAAACGATTAAATAAAATAACCAATTGTGCGCCGTGAGAGTGGAGCGAAGACACTCTCTTCACTAGCGCCGTAACAGTTAGCTTGAGCGAGAACACTCAGCTAACTGGACGATAGAACAGGCAAGGAACCAAATGTATGTAGTGAGAGGGGGGCGGAGACGCTCCCTTCACTAGCGCAGTAACAAATTAGCGAGAGCCCTCGGTTAACTTGTACACAGTTATCTCATTAGCTTGAGAATAGATAGCACAATCAGCGATAAATGGTAGCGATTTCACCGGCTGACGTGCAGGAGCGTCCGCTCTTTACCGGTCCGGAGCTCCTGGGGTCCGAGCGGTGAACACCGCGGTCCCCTCCCTTGGGAGGGCGGACAGCTCGTCGCAGCCTTTGGAGGGCGATCGGAGCCCGCAGCTCCGATCGAGACGATCACAAGGCTACAGGTAGCGATGAGCTAGAATCTTAATTTTGTTGATATAAATATTCGACTTACGCATGCGCGAGACAGAAGATATCCAGTGCTAAAGCACCGCCTCTGGCGGTCAGTAAGGATGAAATAGCAAAATATCATTGTGCTCTCATGCTTTCATATTTATCACTTCAGATATGGTTTATGATTGTATTGGGGAAATTCCCCTTGACATAGCCAGAGTGCAAGTTAATAATTTAACAATCCAATGGCAGATAAAAATACCCTGATTATTCAAAACTGCTCAATAATTTCATCAATATATTGAGAGGCTCACCTTGACACTCCATAGCTTCTATGTCATAGTAAGTACCAGGGGGTCAGTCTTTGGAGCATGCACCCTTATATACAGGGGTGCACATAACTTGTTTGCCCTGGTTCTCAAAGGAGCACCTGGAGATGTTGATTGGTGCTCATCCTTAAATTGAAATAAATAAACCGGTCTTTATTTGTCAGACACACAGCACAGAACACACAGAGGTGAACACAGAACACACAGAGGTGAACACAGAACACACAGAGGTGAACACAGAACACACAGAGGTGAACACAGAACACACAGAGGTGAACACAGAACACACAGAGGTGAACACAGAACACACATGCAGAGGTGAACACAAGACAACATTAGCACGACCAGTAATCCTACAAGCTGTCATCACTACCCTCCTGACTGTTCTCCTCACTGTCTTCCTCTCTGTCAGACATGGTAGCTGATTATGTAGGCCTACTTCTTTCTCTCTGGTTGAGTCTGCGATTAGCTGCTTGCATCCACAAGTCAACAGCTGGGTTTGGGTCGAAAGTCCCGTTTTAAAAGGATATGTTTGGTTACTGTCCTATAGTATACATTGGAATGATTTCAAACCTGTTTATCCCAATAATTATAAAGGAGTGCCTTGAAAATATGTGTTTACATAAATTGTGACCAAACCGTTTGAACTTAGACTAAAGTGAACTATCTAAACACTCAGAGTCCTTTACCTCACTGAGCTGTAGTATCAGCCTCTCAGTCTGACTGGAGAGGACTCTCCCTCCACATCATTGTAGAAACATCTTCTTCTTCCGTTAGAGCAGCTAGCACCAGATGCTAATAACAACAGCGCCCTCCCTTTCTCCCTCGCTCACTCGCATTTTGGCTGTGAGCTGCGGGCGCCAGATAAGACTGCGGTCAAGCCAGCCTCCACTTGGGAAAACACAGTCAAGCCAGCCCGCACGTGATATTGGGGTGCGCGAATATTAGAAGCATTACGGTAAAATCCCAGCGCTTACTAGGTCAATAACAAAAGCACCTATAAAAACAAACCAAACATATTAAATTAAGAAATATGTACTATATAATGTGATCAATAATTATTTAAAACAAACTACGTATAACTACCACGAGTAAATGTAAAATGTAAGGAGTTTCAAAATAAAAGTCCTTTGAAATCTCATATTGAAATCTCATATATGAGCTATCAGCCCTGTGTTTAGATAAGAATAAAACGAAATCTCTCCCTGATCCAAGACTCATCTCACTGCAGGGTGATAGAAGGACACCCCATCTACTCACCCAGAAAAAATCAGGACATTCTGATGTGGAGTTTCAAAATAAAAGACCTTTGAAATCCCATATATGAGCTATCAGCCCTGTGTTTAGATAAGAATAAAACGAAATCTCTCCCTGATCCAAGACTCATCTCACTGCAGGGTGATAGAAGGACACCCCATCTACTCACCCAGAAAGAATCAGGACATTCTGATGTGGAGTTTCAAAATAAAAGACCTTTGAAATCCCATATATGAGCTATCAGCCCCGTGTTTAGATAAGAATAAAACGAAATCTCTCCCTGATCCAAGACTCATCTCACTGCAGGGTGATAGAAGGACACCCCATCTACTCACCCAGAAAAAATCAGGACATTCTGATGTGGAGTTTCAAAATAAAAGACCTTTGAAATCCCATATATGAGCTATCAGCCCTGTGTTTAGATAAGAATAAAACGAAATCTCTCCCTGATCCAAAACTCATCTCACTGCAGGGTGATAGAAGGACACCCCATCTACTCACCCAGAAAAAATCAGGACATTCTGATGTGGAGTTTCAAAATAAAAGACCTTTGAAATCCCATATATGAGCTATCAGCCCCGTGTTTAGATAAGAATAAAAACGAAATCTCTCCCTGATCCAAGACTCATCTCACTGCAGGGTGATAGAAGGACACCCCATCTACTCACCCAGAAAAAATCAGGACATTCTGATGTGGAAATTCAAAATTGTACACCTTGTAAACCATCCATTACAAAATAATAATATTCAAAACTAATAAATCAGAATATACACTTTAGCAAATACCACAAGTAAACTATAAGGACTATAATAGTGCATTTCTGTCTAAAATTTGATTTCACTTTTACCTCGCCTGCTCCTTTTTGTTTTTTGTTTTTTTGTCCTCAATATCTGCCTCCCTTGTTTTAACACTGTGTTTGGGTCCTACCTTACCATTTTATTTTGAAACTCCACATCAGAATGTCCTGATTTTTTCTGGGTGAGTAGATGGGGTGTCCTTCTATCACCCTGCAGTGAGATGAGTCTTGGATCAGGGAGAGATTTTGATTTATTCTTATCTAAACACAAGGCTGATAGCTCATATATGGGATTTCAAAGGTCTTTTATTTTGAAACTCCACATCAGAATGTCCTGATTTTTTCTGGGTGAGTAGATGGGGTGTCCTTCCATCACCCTGCAGTGAGATGAGTCTTGGATCAGGGAGAGATTTCGTTTTATTCTTATCTAAACACAGGGCTGATAGCTCATATATGGGATTTCAAAGGTCTTTTATTTTGAAACTCCACATCAGAATGTCCTGATTTTTTCTGGGTGAGTAGATGGGGTGTCCTTCTATCACCCTGCAGTGAGATGAGTCTTGGATCAGGGAGAGATTTCGTTTTATTCTTATCTAAACACGGGGCTGATAGCTCATATATGGGATTTCAAAGGTCTTTTATTTTGAAACTCCACATCAGAATGTCCTGATTCTTTCTGGGTGAGTAGATGGGGTGTCCTTCTATCACCCTGCAGTGAGATGAGTCTTGGATCAGTGAGAGATTTCGTTTTATTCTTATCTAAACACAGGGCTGATAGCTCATATATGGGATTTCAAAGGTCTTTTATTTTGAAACTCCACATCAGAATGTCCTGATTTTTTCTGGGTGAGTAGATGGGGTGTCCTTCTATCACCCTGCAGTGAGATGAGTCTTGGATCAGGGAGAGATTTCGTTTTATTCTTATCTAAACACAGGGCTGATAGCTCATATATGGGATTTCAAAGGTCTTTTATTTTGAAACTCCACATCAGAATGTCCTGATTTTTTCTGGGTGAGTAGATGGGGTGTCCTTCTATCACCCTGCAGTGAGATGAGTCTTGGATCAGGGAGAGATTTCGTTTTATTCTTATCTAAACACAGGGCTGATAGCTCATATATGAGATTTCAATATGAGATTTCAAAGGACTTTTATTTTGAAACTCCTTACATTTTACATTTACTCGTGGTAGTTATACGTAGTTTGTTTTAAATAATTATTGATCACATTATATAGTACATATTTCTTAATTTAATATGTTTGATTTGTTTTTATAGGTGCTTTTGTTATTGACCTAGTAAGCGCTGGGATTTTACCGTAATGCTTCTAATATTCGCGCACCCCAATATCACGTGCGGGCTGGCTTGACCGCAGTCAGATAAGCCAACATCCCCCATTTTCATCACTTACAGCGCCCATCGTACAGGGCAAATGAAACGTGTAACCGGGGTGAAAAGGGTGTTACATTTACTTAATTATAATGTTGTTACATCAAGGCCGAAAATTAGGATGAGCACCAACGGTCAAAAATGTTTTTTTCCCTCCCAGAACTACCAGCGCAGCACCTCCACAGATCTGGCGCCCTAGGCGAAAATCAACGCCAGGGCTACGGGCCGGCCCTGAGTTCATATGCAACTCGCAAATATATTTCTCTCTTCTCTTCTCCCTTTTCTCTCCCTCTCTCTCAATGTTGGTACGCAAATGCGCCTTTTTTCAAATGACCCGGTGCTCTTTTTTTGGCCGAGGTGCAGATGCGCACCTGCGCACCAGTTATGTGCAGCCCTGATTATATTGCTTTGGGCTAAAGGTGGAGCAGGTCTCACAGTCGTCTGCCAGGGGCCCTGAACAGCTGTCACGGGTCAGGTGGCACTGACCGCAGTGGCCCTCCTCCATGTCCTCATAATAGCCCATGGGACAACTTGCTTTACACACACCGTTCAGCATCAGGTAGAGGAAACTGCATTCTGAAATGATATTAATGTGGGATGGTAAAGTTGTAGTAAGAGATATCCTGATGATACACAATGTCTCACCATTTAATTAAAAAATGTAATCTTCTTGGAATATAAAATAACTTAAACATGTTTCTTAGTTTAAGGCAGGGGTGTCCAAACTACGGTGGGTCATTTTGTGTCAGCCCACAGCAAATTCATAAAGTACAATGGAGTATTATGGAAGCAAACAAGAGACAGAAGTATTTAAATTTTATTAGACACCGAATTTATAGCATTGAAAATAATTACTTTGAAAATCATGTATACGAATGTTTTTGCTCCGAATTTACCTATGTGAAATAAAAATGTACAAATTCAAGTTAAAAAAATTCGAATGTTCAACTTCAGATCCCAAAAATTAAAGTGAAAAAAATTCGACGTCAAATATTTCGGTGTTTAAAATTCGATGTCAAATATTTCGGTGTATAAAATTCGACGTCAAAAATTGCGATGCAGCCTCATCCGGGCTACTCAGACAGGATAAGCAATCGAGTCAGAATGCAATCAAACCGACTTCTGGCCTATCAGAGCCAAGCGGCAAACCCCGGGACAGTGCGGTGAAGCCCAATGCTGCAAACTGTAGGCGATGGATGCAGATGGGAGCAATTCCCGTAGACCCTATGTTAAAATGTCCAACTTAACATCAGAAAATGAACATGTTTCTAGCCTGGATCCACAAAAACATATTCTGTATATAGTTAGATTCCCCCTTCATGACAACGGGACTGCTGCTCCCAGCTCCTTTGTCTCACTGTTAGCTCCGTGATGCTACAGCGGCTCAGCGCATGAGGAGAACACTACTTGAACTCGGCCGTGTTTGTTGTGTTGGTTCCTGGTGGACTATTCGTCATGCAAATATAGGATTTATCTGCGGTTGAAACAGACCGTCCATGAATGCAGTTTCTTCGGTAAGTCAACCCTGCGTACTTTATGTTATGTTACTGGTGTTTTTATTAAGCTAACGTTAATGAATGTTTAGAGTTGGGTTAGCATTTGAGCAATCGTAGCTCCATCTGTGCTAACGATGCTATGCGTAGCATCCAAGAGTGTAAAACATTAAGTGGGATGCTACTGTATACCAAAAGGCTTCTGTGCGAGGTTGCTAAAATAAGGTCATCCTTGTACGTTAGATAGTTAGTTTGCTAGTTAGGTTACTGTATGCATTGTTAAGGTTCATTTAAATTCGCTATGCTCTACTATAGCATAAAATAGACTAGCTAACGTCAACGTATTGTTGAAGAGAGGCTTAGTGTATATTAAATCAACCTCACAATGAAATGTGTGTATCTTTAAAATATGAACGTGTGGTGACACGTTATTGGACATAATTCACCTTGCTTATTGTGTTGCCACACGGACCCTTTAGTGGGGAACACCTGTAGCTTTAGCTGTCATTCCTGCTAGCTCATCAGGCAGAGCAGTGCATGTGTTAACCTCTCTGAAAGTAATGGATAATAAAGATTGGAACTCCATTCTTAATACACCGCCTCCGACTCTCTTTTCACGGCACTACACTGGTGACCCTGACTTTTCCGAGAAAGTTTCCGGAAAATTAACGAACATGGCTGAGCGCGATGTTTTCATAAAGCTGCCGGAATTCTGGGAGCACACCGCGGAGGCATGGTTCGCACACGTGGAGGCACATTTCGCCTGCCGACAGGTCCGTGACGGGGACCTAAAATACTACCATGTGGTAGCAGCGCTGGGGAGCTCCACGTCGTCCAGGTTGGTGGGATTCATCGCAGCCCCCCCACATCATGGCAAATATGAGGCGATTAAGGCCCTTCTCCTTAAGACATTTAGCTTATCTGCTAAGGAGAGGGCCCGCCAGATACTTGACATTCAAGGCCTAGGAGACAGCAAGCCATCCCAGCTAATGGAGAAAATGCTAAATCTGCTAGGGGGGGGAAGATCCCCGTATTTTATTCACGGAGATTTTCCTGCGTCACTTGCCTCCCCGGGTACAGACGGCGCTGGCCAACACGCCTGTCACGGAGCCCCGTGCTTTGGCTGAGGAAGCGGATCGTTTTTTCCTGGCTACGCAACAGCCCGGGGCAGAGACGTTAGCCGCGACGCTCAGCGGCCCACCGGCAGTCAAGAAAGCGTGGCGGAGGCCGGACACGGCTGTGGCTAGCCGGCGTGGAGACGCCGGAGAGTGCGTTTACCACGCACGTTTCGGGACAAGGGCGAAAAGATGCATCGCTCCGTGCAGCTACAAACCCCTGGGAAACGGAGGGGCCGGCGCTCAGTAATGGCTCTGAGCGTCGGCGGCACGTGCAGGCTCCTCTTCGTCAGCGACAGCGTTTCGGGGAGCCTGTTTCTGTGTGACACGGGCGCTCAACGGAGCGTAGTTCCAGCGTCGAGTGAAGACGTCGCCCGTGGGGGGCACGGACCGCGATTGACGACGGCTAACGGCAGTCCCATTCGCACGTACGGCGTGAGGCCTATGTGTTTGTGCATCGGAGGACAGCGTTTCAGCTGGGATTTTGTGACAGCGGACATTTCTTTTCCCCTCCTCGGAGCGGATTTTTTGTGTGCTCATGGACTCTTAGTGGACGTTAAGAATAGGCGTTTGGTTGATGCCTTAACGTTTTCTTCCCTCGTGTGCACACTTGGCAGCGCAGCGTACGACGGGCTGTCAGGCTCGCTGTCAGGTGCAGACACGTTTCTCAGACTGTTGGCCGAGTTTCCAGACCTGTCGCTACCCACCTTCTCTGCGCTTACCACTAAGCATGGCGTGGAACACCACGTCACTACCGGGGGGCCTCCTGTCTACGCCAGGGCCCGGCGGTTGAACCCTTCTAAGCTGGCTGTAGCGAGGGCGGAGTTCGCAACCATGGAGCGCCTGGGCATTGTCCGCCGCTCCGACAGTCCTTGGGCTTCCCCCCTGCACGTCGTTCCCAAATCGAACGGCGGGTTCCGCCCGTGCGGGGATTACCGCCGACTCAACGACGCCACTACGCCTGACCGCTATCCGGTGCCGCACATTCAGGACTTTTCGGCGCATCTGGCCGGTACGGGGGTGTTTTCCAAGGTGGACCTGGTGCGTGGATACCACCAGGTGCCCATGCACCCCCTGGACATTCCCAAGACAGCAGTGATAACGCCTTTTGGACTTTTTGAGTTCCTGCGGATGCCTTTTGGACTCAAGAATGCCGCTCAGACGTTCCAGCGCCTGATGGATTCGGTGCTGCGGGACCTGCCGTTTGTGTTTGTTTACCTCGACGACATACTCGTCGCCAGCGCTTCAGTGCAGGAGCACCTGTCCCACCTCCGAGCCCTTTTCACACGGCTCAACGAACACGGATTAATCATCAATCCTGCAAAGTGCCAGTTCGGGGTGTCGGACATCGATTTCCTGGGGCACCGCGTCACCAAGGGCGGTGCGACACCTCTGCCAGCGAAGGTGGAGGCTGTTGCGGCGTTTCCTCGCCCGCTCACAGCCCGGTCGCTCCGTGAGTTTCTGGGGATGGTGACTTTCTACCACCGTTTCATCGCCCGGGCCGCACACATCATGCGGCCGCTGTATGAAGCGTTGAAAGGCAAGACCCCCGTCCAGGAGATCGACTGGACAGCAGAGGCGGACGGCGCTTTTGCTGAGGTCAAGACCGCGTTGGCTCAGGCGGCTTTGCTGGCACACCCATCATCTACGGCTCCCATCTCCATCACCACGGACGCGTCAGACTACGCGGTCGGCGCAGTGCACGAGCAGTGGGTGGAGGGCGCTTGGCAGCCGCTCGCCTTTTTCAGCCGCCAGCTGACGCCTAGAGAACGCAAATACAGCGCCTTTGACCGGGAGCTCCTCGGACTTTATTTGGCCGTGCGGCACTTCCGTTTCATGCTGGAAGGCCGTGAATTTACGGCGTTTGTCGACCACAAGCCGCTCACCTTTGCCATGTCAAAAGTGGCGGAGCCTTGGTCGGCACGTCAGCAGCGGCAGCTGTCCTACATATCGGAGTTCACTACGGACATTAAGCACGTGGCTGGCAAGTCGAACCTGGTTGCTGATTGCCTCTCCAGGGTCGTCATCGGTGCCGTCCAGTTGGGCCTGGACTATACTCGCATGGCGGCAGACCAGGTCACAGATCCCGGCGTCCAGGCCCTGAAGGTGGAGAGCGCGGGGCTGCGCTTGGAGGACGTGGTGTTCGGCGACGCGGGCATTACTCTCCTGTGTGACGTCTCTACGGGCCTGGCGCGGCCTGTCGTCCCTGCCAGCTGGAGGCGTCCTGTGTTCGAGGCTGTGCACGGCCTGTCACACCCCGGCGTTAAACCTTCGGTCCGTTTGGTAGCGGCGAAGTTCGTTTGGCAAGGACTGAAAAGGGACGTGAGGACTTGGGCCAGGGAGTGCGTGGCTTGTCAACGCGCTAAGGTGCACCGCCACACGAAGGCCCCGTTGGAGCGTTTCCTGGTGCCTGAGAGGAGGTTTGATCACGTCAACATTGACCTGGTTGGTCCGTTGCCTTCCTCTCAGGGGTTTTCCTACCTCCTCACCATGGTGGACAGGACGACCCGTTGGCCGGAGGCGGTTCCGCTCGTTTCGACATCAGCCGCAGACGTTGCCCGGGCCTTCATTGCAACGTGGGTGTGTCGTTTTGGCACCCCGTCAGACATTTCCTCAGACAGGGGCTCTCAGTTCACGTCCGAGCTCTGGAACGCTGTGGCAGGCGGTTTGGGGGTTAAGCTGCACAGGACTACCGCTTACCACCCTCAGGCTAACGGTCTCTGCGAGCGCTTTCATCGCTCCATGAAGGCGGCCCTCAAGGCCGGCCTTACGGACGGTAACTGGGTCGACAAGCTGCCCTGGGTGATGCTGGGCCTGAGGACCGCACCTAAGGAAGATCTGCAGTGTTCTACAGCGGAGATGGTCTACGGTCAGCCGCTGAGAGTTCCGGGGGATTTCCTCCCAAATGCATCGGCTCCCTGGTCGGCGTCGGCCCAGCGGGCTTTCCTGCGTGACGCCGCTGAGGCCTTTGTTCCGATCCCTACTACTCAGCACGGTACTCAGGTGTCCCAGGTTCCCGCAGAGCTCCGCTCGGCGGAGCACGTGTTCATCCGGCACGATGCGCACAGAGGCCCCCTGCAGCCCCCTTATGATGGGCCTTTCCGGGTCTTGGAGCACGGGGACAAGCACCTGGTGGTCGACCTGGGTGGCAAGGCCGAGCACGTCTCGGTGGACCGAATGAAGGCTGCTCACCTGGACTTGGACCAGCCTGTGGTGCTGGCTCGACCTCCGCGACGGGGCCGCCCCCCGGCCTCGTCCCCTGTCACGGATTTAAGACCTGTTGTTCCGGTCCCTCCCCTTCCGGGGGCCGCACAGGCGGGAGTCACTTTTCCGACTCCCGTGCTCAGGAGTCGTGGGGGTCGGCGTGTCGTTCCTCCCCGCCATGCTGATTTTGTTTATGTGTGAATTCTGGGGGGGCTTGTGTGGTGACACGTTATTGGACATAATTCACCTTGCTTATTGTGTTGCCACACGGACCCTTTAGTGGGGAACACCTGTAGCTTTAGCTGCCATTCCTGCTAGCTCATCAGGCAGAGCAGTGCATGTGTTAACCTCTCTGAAAGTAATGGATAATAAAGATTGGAACTCCATTCTTAATACACCGCCTCCGACTCTCTTTTCACGGCACTACAAACGTCACATTTCAAGATGGTCCAGAAATAACGCTCCCTTAGATATTATAATATGGTTTGTTGAACTGGAGTTAGTTATTGCAGCTAACCGCCTATCCGACCCAAACATTGTTGTTTTTAATATTATTACCAATGCCTCTTTTAATTGTATTATCATCACACTTGAGAAACAGCCTTATCGTGGATGTACAACGGAACATGTAACTTAATGCCTGCATTTAAGGACGATGAATAGCGTAGTCAATGCTTTAGTGACAAGGAAATTATGTTTAAATAGTAGATATGACGTTATCTGTGACTTCAGTGGAAATGAAGCTTATCCATTGCATTTGTTCAATAGGTTTGTGTCTTACCCTCACGTGTGTGATGCATATGAATATGGCATGAAAACAAATTAATTTGACTGACTCATGAAAACCTCATCCAAAGTAACAGTAAAATAAATAGGACCTACACAATAATGCTCAATCAAACTGATACAGTATAAGGACTGTGATATCCAGCAATTTCTTAAGTATAACAATAAGATTATGACCTGTTTTTAAAAGAAGATAAAAAGTAGTTTGCATGTAAAGAAGTCTGTAAGCCACGCATGTAACTTTACATCTGTTTTTTCAAAGTGTCCTCAAGGTGATACAGACAGGCTGGACCAGAGGAGGAGAGACAGATCTGGACTCCTAACATCAGAGACCTTCAGCACGGATTCCAAGGTGCATATACCTTTTTCATACTTTACAAAGAATGCATAAAGTAATGACTCTAATTAGGGCTGGGCGATTTGGCCTAAAAATAAAATCGCGATTTTTTTCTAACTAATGGACAATTTTCGATTTAAACCTCGATTTTTTCTGGTTTTTTTTCTTTTATGGATTTAGAAAATGATTTTATTGATTTAAAAAATGAGTAAAAAGGAGGGTTTCTGCCCCATTACTTCTCTTCTTACTTCTATAAGAATAAAACACGGTGAGGTGTAAAATGTCAGTTTAAATGCTGTTTTATACTGAAAAACTAGAAGTTCTTGTGCACAACCAGTTTTATTCTGAAAATCCTTAATCTCCGGACGGTTAGCATTTAGCATGTGGCTAATATACCATTTACTATAGAGGTGAATTTAGTAGCGATATGACACGGAGTGTTGCACACCGAAACCTACTGATTTCAACACTACAACTATAGACGTGGAGATATTATTATTGCTGAATATTAAATGAAGGTACAGTTTATTTGAATACGTTTGTTTACAGACGTGGGTAGTAGTATGAGACAACATCAGGAACTACCGTAAATGAAACAAGCCGTGAAGTATTTCCTGTATTTTTGGAGTATTGATTACAGCGTTTAAAATGTATTAAATGAAAAGTCATGAAAGAGATAAGGAGGAGAACAGGCGTGTTTAGTTATATATTTAATGTACAATGTCGGAGTCCTCTGTTATGCTCAACAACGAACATTGGAGACGTGGAGGGCCGGCCCACAGCGAGCCAGCGGAGGAGATATATCAGCTGGAGAGGTGGAGCTCGCTCTCTTCCCTTCGCTCACGAGAGCTTTTTTAATTAAAGCACCATTTGAACCTTCTCAGAGACTCCATTTAGTCTCCTTTTAAAGCTTCTCTCCTGGACGCGAGAATAACGAACACAGCATAACAACAGCAGATCAGGCAGAGCTGCAGATCGGGTAGTCACAGGCAATGTGGCTGAATTTTGGGCGCGTTCTGGAAAGTGAGAGAGTAAGCTACTACGGAGTCCCTTAAAGCAAAAACAAATCTGCGGAGTCTAGAAATGTTTTTAAATCGCGATTTTTCGGTTCAGCCATTTCACAAACCGTTGGAAAGTAAAAATGCAAATTAATCGTGAAAACCGAAAAAATCGCCCAGCCCTAACTCTAATACACTGATATACATGCCATTAAACATGACTGAATACTAGATCACCTACACATCAGTGATGTTGAGAGCACTTTCTTAGCTAAAGGTTACATTTAACCAAGCAACATCACTTTTTTGTTCAACTTTCAATGTATTTAAGGCAAATATTATTGAACATAGTGAGAGCTGTGACCCTTTGTCTTTCAGTGAGACAACCGGACAGAGCAAGCTTCTACAGTTGCACTAAGTTTTGATAACAGTTAAATATTATTTGAATAATACATTTATTTCAATGTTGATGAATTTAGAACGGTTTATTCATAATCTGATTATCTTTGTAGTACACTGTTGGATTTAAAAAACACATTCAAATAAGAAAATCATTATATTTATGAACAAACAAACACACCTCTTTCTTAAATAACACACTTGCTCTGCAATAATATGTTTCTTGATATTTCTGTTAGGAAAGGACATGCCTGAAAGACAGGACTGCTTCACCATTTTCTCTTTCTCTGAGGGTCCAGAAGAACATCCAAGAGGGAAAGGAGAAGCTGATGTGATAAAAGTCAGCTGATCAAATGCATTTGCCTCACTTTATGAGCTTCACAATACTTGTGCCTTGTACCGCCGAGTTTGCAACGTCATAAATAAATGGTGCCAATCTTCAGTCAGATGTGAATGTGTAATTTAACATTTTCAGTAAGAATAACGGACAAAAGGAGTGCAAATACAATTTATTGAAATGTGAACTAAAAGTTATCAAGCATGAACCATCACCATTTTTTTTAAAAATAAAAACGAAATAATATACATAAGTTACACTCAATGTTAATCTGTTAATTGACAGGCCTGTGCAGGTGGTAACAGCTATGTCCAGCATGGGCTAAGTTCTGTAGGTGCAGCTGGTGCAGGTCCTCCTCCCTCAGGCCTGGTCCTCCTCGCAGGGAAAGACCCTCAGCCCTCTCTGGCCAAACCAACAGACAGGACGTTCATAAAGCTGAGGTCTCCCCCAAAGTCTCTAATCATCCATTCTGTGAATATGAGAGGGGAACAAATAGTGTAATAGATGCGCTTTGGAGGATAAGAAATATAAAGTTAACTGTTGAGTTGCTCAGTTTTTTAGATTGACAGGGTTTAATAACACGAACAAAAGGAGAGAAATAAAGATTGGTCTTTCAATAAATTGTGTTGATTTTGTCTTTTGAATTGTTTGTCTGAAGTCAAGTAGCTAGAACTGTTACTTATAGTTTTAATGATACAGTCTGGTTATAATGTTTGGAGGAGGCATCACAGGTAAGAGCACCATTTGTTGTGTTCCATCCACAACAAATTGATGTGTGTATTTATTTATCTACTATTTCTTGAATCATTACTGTCAGTCCAAAACAAGAGATTTTGTTTTGGTAACATTTAAAAAAATAAAAAAACATTATCTATTTTCCACTACACTATCTTGAATACTTTAGTTTTTACGTCACTACATTTATCTAACAGCTTTAACATTGTAAAGGTGTCACTTCGGACTCTGGGTAATTATGACAGCATGTCCTACTATTTTGAGACTTAGAACAAACCAGACCTTAATCTATTAATGTAGAAAATAGTCAGCACATTAAACCATTATGAAATTAATAATGAGTTAGCTCATTGTTCAAAATGAACTACAACAGTTAAGTCAACTCGTGCATCGGTAATACCAATAAATCAAATGATATCATATAATAGTATAACTTGTGTCTACTTTAAATGCTTTAACAACACTTTTCCGGCGGCGATGTCCCTCTGGCGTGCTGCCAAGCCGGTCCAGTATGGCCTTCCTCAGATGCCGGTACACATGCCGAGAGACTGCTGTGGGCGGCTAGCTGCGCACCCCCAGATAGCAGAGGCAATAGCCGCGCTGCCCACTCCTCCTCCGGCCACCCGCACGCCGCCGCTGTGCCCTCAAAGATGTCCAGGTATGCCTCCGGATCATCCTCTGCCGTCAGTTTCTGGAGGGCAATTGAAGGCGGTCGGGCCGGGTTGGTAGCGGGATCGGCCTCCCGAGCGGCCGGACGCTGCAGCAGCTCCCGTAGGAGAGCCCGGTCCTCGCGCTGTCTCGAGGCGATCCCGAGCAGAGCCTTGCTCTGCTGTCGCTGTAATGCTGTGGTGGTCTCCTGCATGTGAGCGAGACGTTGGAGGGACTGACCCAGCGGGGTTTCTCCTTCTGCCATCAGGTCCCTGTTCAGCCGCCACTGTGGGCCTCTCCGCTCACAGTGTTCAAATAGGGACGGAAAGAGCAGGTTGGTTTATCACAGGCGTTTATTAGCTCCAAACAAAGTATACACGGGTGTTACGTTCCCACTTGGCTAGGGTGGTACAAACGGGAAACGACACGACCAGATTGGATTTGGTATATTCGTTACCGGTGGTTTTATTGTTACTGAAACTAAGTAAAATGATGGTCACACAGATTGGCCCCACAACACGGGTCAATCTGTCACTATAACACAACACAAAGGGTCTCCAAAAGAGAGTTGCCCCGCTACACAAAGAAAAACAAATCTCACTACTAAAGTGGAAACAAACAATAAACAAAACGGGACTGTGGAAACACACAGCTGGTGCGGGTCTACAGGTGCTAATCACCTGGCTCTACGCAATATCCACTCACAGGAACGCTGGTCTACAGGTGCTAATCAACCTGGATCTAAGCAGTATAAACACACAGGAATGCTGGTCGACAGGTGCTAACCAACCTGGATCTAAGCAGTATACACACACACAAAATCCCTACGCTAACACAGAACCCGACGACACACTGCTACTCAGTGTGCTCGCCTAGAACCCTACTACAGACACTGCTAATCAGTGGAGCTAATACAAAAGACACACGGCTAAATACTCTCAGAATTCACAGAAGGAAGGCTTATCACAAGGATAGGGTTGAGGCATCTGACACAAAATACAGAGCCTCTCGACTGTTGTCCGTGCTCAGCCTTTATACTCCTCCCCCGGATGACGTGGCAGAAGCGAGCAGGGGTTGGGCGACGTCTGTCCAATCCCCGCGGATGTTGAGCGGTCCGGACGGCCAATGACAGCAGAGGAACTGCCCAGCTCATGTACATACACAACCAGACTTAAGCTCACAAGGTAGCAGCGGCTGTAACAACGGGTCTCCAACGTTGCCCGTGTGGGAACCTTCACAGGTCCTTTGGCAACCTTCCAGGATCCCGCCTACTGCAAAACCGCCCAGAACCAGGTTACGACATGCTTTTATTCCGGCACTGATTACCTGATTCCGATCAGCTGTCTGGCCTCCGGCCGAGCCACTCCCTTCACTCCAGCAGCCGGTGTTGCCGTTTAACTGGTTACACCGGGGAACTCGTGACGTTCTAACGGTAGGAATGGGGCGTGTACTTTGAGGAGCCATTGTCGAATAACCAGGAAATACACATTTCGATCGCTTCTTTTGTTGTTTACATTTATCTTTTGGTATATTTGCAGGGTTGCCAACTCTCACGCATCTGGCGTGTGACACACGCTTTCACTCTCAATCTCACACTCTCACGCTGCCCAAACTATTCTCACGCCCAAAACAAGATGAACCGGCGATCGTTTTTGGTTGGTTATTTACAATGTTGAGTTGACAGCTGCTCAAGCTGTCGATCCGCTCCCTCCCCGCCCCCACCACTCTTAACAACGTTAACAGACAGCAGAGCAGTGGGAGCCGGTTGGTCAATCCCCGACCCGTATTGCGCATGCGCAGATCTAAGATCCAAGATCCAGTAGAAATTATAAAAAAGTAAAAGTCTGCTGCTTATTGTTCTACTAGGCCAAAATAGAGTCAAAGAGTATATGAGAGTGAGTGTGTTAATATATTTGACAGTTTGGAGTAAGTCTGTAGATTTGTTTGTGTGTGTGTGTGTTTCATGTATAGGCCTCTCACGATAATTAATTTAGTTGGATACATTTTCCCGGAAATTATTGCGATAAACGATAATATTGTCGGCACCGTTGTATGACCATTTTAGACCACTGACATAATGATGATATATAATAATAATTCAAGTACATCCTTTCAAACTGCTAGTCACATCCTCATGTAAATGGCAATTTATCGAGTTCATTTTTATTTATCGTACGATAAGTCAATTAATTGCTTATTGCGACAGGCACACAATAAAACAGTGGAAACAAACATGTGTTTGACTTTCATTAGTGAATGAAACTTTGTGCCCTTTATAGTCTGTGACCAATATTGTGTATTTGTATATATTGTATATATATCCTATATGCTAAGGTCCCGCTGCTGACACAATAGCAGTCATTTAGTGCGCATAGGATATTTAACTGAAAATACTAGGGAAATGTTTACTCAGAATTGTTCTTCCACACTTGCCCCTGCTAACATCTCAGTAAATGAGCTAGTAGATCATTTTAATTCAAAAATTAAAAATGTTATAGATGCCATTGCTCCAACTAAGGTAAAGGAAGTGACTGGGAAGAAAATATCTCCATGGAGAAAGGCCATGACCGTGAGAGCAGAAAAAAGAGTGTCGAAAAGCTGAACGTAGACAAATCTCCAGGTTCACTTTGAAATCTGTAAAGAGAGACTTGGCCTTTATAATTTGGAATTGAAAAACGCACGACAGTCTTTCTTCTCTGACATCATTACCAAAAACAATGCACGTGCCTTGTTTGCTACCGTCGACAGACTAACTAACCCCCCAGTGTCAGTAGCCTCTGAATTTCTATCCACCAGGGCATGCAATGATTTTGCCTCCTTCTTCACTGACAAAATTCAGAAAATCAGACAAGCAGTCAGTGCCTCTGCATCAGGTACAGCAAATGTGTTGTCCCTATGTCCACCTAATATAAATTCAAACACCATGACACAATTCCATCAGATTAATGATAAAAACCTAGAGGACATTATACAACTTCTGAAATCCTCCTTCTGCGGCCTTGATATTATTCCAACAGGATTTTTCAAAGATGTTTTTCGTTGCATGGCCTCAGATCTACTTCATATAGTAAACAAATCTCTTCACTCAGGTATTTTTCCACAGGCCCTGAAAACTGCAGTCATTAAACCGCTCTTAAAAAATAATAATCTAGATGCTTCAGTAATGAACAATTACAGGCCCATATCAAACCTGCCATTTCTAGGTAAAATCATTGAAAAAGTTGTTTTTCAACAGTTGAGTAATTTCTTGCATTTAAATAGTTGTTTCGATGTGTTCCAGTCAGGCTTTCGTCCAAACCACAGCACTGAGACTGCTCTTGTAAAGGTCTTCAATGACATCCACTTAAACACAGACAGTGGCAGAACTTCAGTGTTAGTATTATTAGATCTCAGTGCTGCGTTTGACACTGTTGACACTCTTCTCTTTAACATCTACATGCTACCACTGGCTCAGATAATGAAAAACAACAAAATAAGTTACCATAGCTATGCAGATGACACACACATTTACGTAACAATTTCACCAGGAGACTATGCTCCAATTCAAATACTGAGTAAGTGCATTGAACAAATCAATGACTGGATGTGTCAGAACTTTCTCCAATTAAACAAAGATAAAACTGAGGTAATGGTTTTTGAAGCCAAGGCAGAACGTATAAAAGTTAGCGCTGAGCTTCAGTGTGCAATGTTCAAAACAACAGATAAAGCCAGAAATCTAGGTGTAGTCATGGACTCTGACCTGAGTTTCAACAGTCACATTAAAACAGTTACTAAATCAGCCTACTATCACCTAAAGAATATATCTAGGATTAAAAGACTAATGTCACAGCAGGATTTGGAAAAACTTGTCCATGCTTTTATCTTCAGTAGACTGGACTACTGTAATGGTGTCTTCACAGGTGTCACTAAAAAATCTATTAGGAAGCTGCAGCTGATTCAGAACGCTGCTGCTCGAGTCCTCACTAACACTAAGAAAGTGGATCACATCACTCCTGTTCTGAAGTCTTTACACTGGCTTCCTGTGTGTCAAAGAATAGATTTCAAAATACTGCTGCTGGTTTATAAAGCACTGAATGGTTTAGGCCCAAAATACATTTCTGACCTCCTGCTAAATTATGAACCATCCAGATCTCTCAGGTCTTCAGGGACTGGTCAGCTTTCTGTCCCCAGAGTCAGAACTAATCATGGAAAAGCAGCGTTCAGTTATTATGCTCCAAATATCTGGAACCAACTCCCAGAAACCTGCCGGTCCGCTGCAACTCTGACTACTTTTAAATCCAGGCTAAAGACTTTTCTTTTTGCCGCTGCTTTTAATTGAACTATTCACATCTTAAACTGCACTGTAACTTTTATCCATGTATTTTTTCTTTTAATGTTTATTTTATTATCTTTTCTTTTTAATGACTGATTTGAAATGCCATTTTCTTAATGTCTTTCGTTTTTTGTAAAGCACTTTGAATTGCCTTGTGTTGAAAGGTGCTATATAAATAAACTTGCCTTGCATATGTGTAATTAAACCCATGATATCAAAATCTCACTCCAGCCAGGTACCCAAAGTTGGCAACCCTGGTTACTTGTCTTTTTGGAGTTACATTTTCTAAATGAATGGCCAGTGAATGAATATACATGTGTTTACTTATTTATTTGGTGTAATATTATTCATTTATAGTCCAATATTATCCTATAAGTATAAGCCAGTGAATTAATCTAATCTCTTTGTTTTTCCACATTTGTTTTCAGTGATGCAGTTGAGTTTGAAATGGCTTCTGGACCCCCATCTGCCACTCAGCCTGTCTCAACAATGCCACGACCATCCACAGCCGTCTACTTCCACTCAGCCTGCCTCAAGAAATCCACAACCATCCACCCAGCCATCCCCACCCTCACATCCACAGCCGTCTACTCCCACTCAGCCTGCCTCAACAAAGCTACCACCATCCACTCAGCCATCCCCACCCTCACATCCATCAACGTCTGCTTCCACTCAGCTAGGCCATTCCACTCGAAGGGTTTCTGCTCCCCCTCCTCAGCCATCATCTTCTGATTCTGAGACACCCAAAGAGCTGCCATACAAAAGGAAAGGAAAAACATCTCTAAAACCCAGGAAGCGTGGCCGAGGTGGGTCTTCCTCTTCCAGAACAACCGAGGAAGAACTCAGGTGGCACAACAGAGAGGAGAAAGACCGAAGACCAGAGCCATTGAGGTTCATACCAGCCAGGATCCCAGGCCCAACCGTTGACAGCACTGCAGCATGGTCTCCCCTCTC
Organism: Gymnodraco acuticeps; assembly: GCF_902827175.1. Classification (NCBI taxonomy): domain Eukaryota; kingdom Metazoa; phylum Chordata; class Actinopteri; order Perciformes; family Bathydraconidae; genus Gymnodraco; species Gymnodraco acuticeps. The sequence goes on from NW_022990889.1 coordinate 2,733,770, forward strand.
CATTTTCAGGCTTTTCTTTAGCACTGCCGTGGTTAATATAATCATTGCGAACGCCCACGCCCTGAGGAGATTACAGGCAGGAAAGAAATATCTTTGGAAAGTGCTGACTGCGAGGGATTTTTACACTTTCCTGGCCATTATCATTTTGACAGGCCTCGTCCACGTTCACCAACGATCGGACTACTGGAGGAAGAAATGGCCGTACTACTTCTCATTCCCATCTGATAGGATGTCCCGGCAACGCTTTGAAGCCATCATGTGGTCTTTGCACCTGAGCAACCCTGAAGAAGACGAGGAAAACGATCGCAAAAGGAACACCGCAGAGTACGACAGACTTTTCAAAATCAAGCCCCTGTACACTGACATCATTGCTGCCTGCAAAGCACATTTCCAGCCCTATCAGAAGATTTCCATAGATACGATACGATACGATATACTTTATTGTCCCCGTAAGGAAATTCGTTCTGGGCTCCGTCCAGCAGTTCCGCATACATGTACATAATATACAAACATAGTGGACATTTAAGAGACATACACATATCATCAATCATACACCGTTTGAACAAACACAATACATGCAGACGCACATACTGACAATGGCGACCTATTGCACAACCCTTATGGCCAACATTTAAAAAAAAAAAAAATTAAAAAAAAGTACATTTCATTACATTTGACTTCGACTACATTTCATTTCCTGTCAATGTTAAGAAGTTTAACGGACATTGGTAGGAATGAGTGCTTATAGCGGTTCAGCCTGCTCTTGGGAACCCTGAATCTTCTACCAGAAGGTAGGAGCTGGAATTCTGGGTGGAGTATGTGGGTGGGATCAGACACTATTTTGTTTGCCTGTCTGATAATGGACTGCTCATATATGTTTTGGAGAGATGGGTGTTTTTTAACCCCCATAATTTTCATAGCCGTCTGTACCAGGCGAGCGATCTGTGACTTTGACTGCACTGTCAAGTTACCGTACCAGGCAGTGATACCATACCTAATGATGCTCTCCAACACTGCATGATAAAACAGTAACATGAACTTCTGGTCGACTCCGAAAGCCCGGAGTCGACGCAGAAAGTACAATCGCTGTTGAAGTCTAGAGCACAGACCTTGAACATGCGCCTTCCAGCTGAGTGTATTATCTAGATGGACACCAAGGTACTTATAGGAGCTGACCTGAGTTATGGGTTCATTGTGGATAACCACCGGGCTAAGGTCACCCACTGCCTTTGGGTCCCACACCATCTCCTCAGTCTTCTTCACATTCAGCACTAGATGGCTAGAATCACACCACTGCACAAATCTCTCTATTTCAGAGTGATAAGCCGATGAACTGCTGCCCTTGTGCATTAAGCCAAGGATAGCTGTATCATCAGAGAATTTGATGATATAATTCTCCGGGTGGGCTCTTGTACAGTCGTTTGTGTACAGTGTGAAGAGGACCGGGGAGCTCACACAACCCTGGGGGGCTCCTGTACTGATGGTCCGGGGCTCTGAGAGGGCATTGTTGACCCTGACTTGCTGAGTGCGATTGGTTAAAAACGAAAAATACCATTTCAAGATGAAAGGATTTATATTGATCTTTATCAGTTTTTGAAGCAAGATGTGAGGCTGCAGTGTGTTAAAAGCCGAGCTGAAATCCACAAACAGTAGGCGTACATATGCCTTAGGGTCTTCCAGGTGTTTAGTGACCAGGTGTGTGATGCTATTTAGAGCATCGTCTGTGCCACGCCCTTGCTTGTAGGCAAACTGAAAAGGGTCTAAATGTACATCAACCTCCATTTTTAGCAGCGGCACCATGATCCTCTCAAAACATTTCATGACAATGGATGTCAATGCAACAGGCCTAAAATCATTGTTTACCTTTGGACAAGGTTTTTTGGGGACAGGTTTTATTATTGATTTTTTCCAGAGGGTGGGGATGGTGTGAAGATCAACAGATTTTTGAAATATGGGACACCATGCTGGTGTCAGTTCTTCTGCAAATGTCTTGAGGAGGAATGCAGAGATGCCATCTGGCCCTGTGGCCTTCTTAGTACAGGTGTGTTTGAAAAGTGATTGGACCTTTAAAGGGTCAATCACCACCCTTTCATCCTGGTCACTAGCAGGGATTGTCTCTACGATGTCTGTACATTCAGAGGAGAAGTCCTGGGTTTCAAATCTCATGTAAAAGTCATTCAGTTAATTTGCTTTTTGCAGGTCATCAGAGGTACAGAGAGTTTTTTTTAGCTGGGGTCATATTTGTGATTGCCTTCATAGTGTCCCAAAGTTCCTTGGAGTTCATTGTAGAAAAGTTTTGTTCTATAATGTCCTTATGTCTCCTTCTAGCTTCTCTGAGCATGTGGTTGAGCTCCTTTTGCACACATTTCAGTTGCGTTTTATCCCGGTTTTTAAAAGCTATATTTTTACGATTTATGCAGTCCTTAACCTCTTTAGTTATGTATGGTTTGTTGTTGGGGTACACAGTTATTTCTTTCTGAGGTATCACATTGTCAACACAGAATTGTATATAGTCAGTTACCGTCTCAGTAGCATCATCAGTAGATGAAAGGATGGTTGCTTCCAAGGCCCGCATCAGCATGAAGCAGTACATGAAAGACAAGCCAACAAAGTGGGGATACAAACTGTTTGTGCTGGCAGATTCCTCAACGGCATACACCTGGAATTTTTTTGTGTACACAGGGAAGAGTGAGTTCACCGAAGGCAAGGGACTCTGCTACTCCTCCGTGATGGACCTCCTGCCACTCCGTCTGCTCGGTGGGGGCTACACACTCTTTGTGGACAACTTTTACGCCAGCCCCACCCTCTTTGGGGATTTGTCCACTAAAAACATTGGCTGTTGTGGGACCATTCGGAAAAATCGAGTTGGTTTTCCACAAACTCAGTTGAACGCCCTTCCAAAGAAGGCTGAAAGGGGAGAATTGCGGTGGATAAGGAAAGGCAAACTCCTGTTTGTGAAGTGGATGGACACCCGTGAAGTGTCCATGTGTTCCACCGTGCACGAGGCCTTCAGCGGTCAGACGGTCCAGCGGAAAGTGAAACAGGCTGGCGTGTGGCAAACCAAGAACGTTCCCGTTCCTGACGCTGTGGTGGACTACAACCAAAGCATCGGCAGCGTGGATGTGTCCGACGCTTTGATCGGGTACTACGGCGTTCTCCACAAAACCATGAAATGGTACAAGACTTTTTTTTTCCATTTCATGGACATTGCAGTGGTGAACAGCTTCCTTCTCCACAAGGAGCTGTTCAAGATGAGGAGTGACTCCAGCAGGACAAAGCCACACACCCAGAAGACTTTCAGGGAGCAGCTTGCTGCAGAATTGTTGGAGTTTGATGAAGGCCCTGCACCTCCACCACCCCCCCCCTCCTCCACCACTCACATGCATGCCCGAGTATTATGGGGAAGATGCCACCAAGGTCAGGAAGAACTGCAGGAGGTTACTAGATGCTGGACTCAAAAGGGTGAAGACACCTGTGTACTGCAGGAAGTGCCAGGTCCCTCTGTGCTTCACTGTCAAAAAGAACTGTTTCAGGGAGTGGCACGACCTAAATACTGGAACATTTAGGTAGGTATAAAGTTCAGGTAGGTATAACGTTTTGCGAGTGTTTATTTAAAAAAAAAATACTGTTTTTACATACCTAGTGTGATTTTATTGAATAGTGTGTTGGTAAAATATTTGTTGTTTTTTTGCATTTATTAGGCTATTTATTACATGATATAAAACTGTTAACCTCTAATAAGAAACAAAGAACTCTTATAAGAAACAAAGAACTCTTGTTTATAAGAGTTCTTTGTTTCTTATAAGAGTTCTTTGTTTCTTATTAGAGGTTAACTCCTCTATATCTCCTTATAAGGAGAATTACAAATAATACACAGGCCTACTTTAAAATAAATTAAACACAGCACTTGGGGAGTCTTCTGCACATTTGAAGGGAAAAAAATATAATTAAAATGGGCCCACTTTGAAATAAATAAAACATATAGCTGCACCCTAAAAAGAGTTAAAGGTAGGTAAGAATGGAGAAACCAGCTCGAGTGCGCTAGAATTTGAAAGTACACAACCGGAAAAAATATGCCTCTTCCTTCAGACTTTCTTACAGAGTCCCTCCTCCAACACACACGAACGCGCACATGACCAATGAGGGCACGAGATAAGTTTGTGCACAGATGGAAAGCTGACAGGCAGTTAGGCCATCCAGTTATTTTAGCCGGGCCGGCTCAGATGATTGGTCGTGCTTTTTACAGCGCTACGAATTCCAGAGATTAATTTTTGTATGTATTTATTGTCAAAGCATTTAATATATGTATTGCTATCGGGACGTTAAGAGCATTCCATGGAATATAACAAAAAGTGTTTTCTGAAATAAATTACATACCCCATTGAATTATGACTGAAGATCGTCAGATGTCTTCCTCTCCCTTGTTGTTCCTCGATACGTAAAGGCTGCACCACCGTTGACAACTTCTCTCTACATATCAAACATACCGGTAAACCAGCATCGTTTGCTGTGAAAGCATATAACTCTGTCCACACAGAATTAAATCCTGTGTTCCTCCGGTACTTTTCTTTGATGTATCCATAGTTCGCTCATTGAGCCGTGGGTCAGGTTATTCGCCTCCAAGAAAAGGCGCTCGCGCGGGACCGTAGCAGGATGTGACGCATATTTTAGTTGACCTAATTAAAACCGTTTTGTTTTTTATTTATGTGTCACAGTATCACCTCAAAATACAAGATACGAAACATTTTCAACCATGCAACAAAATATAAATAGTCCTACAAATACTTTTATTTTATTTCCTTCTTATTTTTGTCTAAACTCAAGGGAGCCAGAGCAGAGGGCTTAAAGGGCCACGGGTTGCCGACCCCTGGTATAGTGTGGTAAAATATTTGTTGTTTTTACAAACCTACAATGTGGTTTTATTGTATAGTACGTTGGTAAAATGTTTGTTTTTACATGCTTATAGTGTGTTGGTAAAATGTTTGAAATAAATCTGCCCCAGTTGGAGTCAAATGTTACCTATGTTTCCGTTTTTTGTATTGTGCAAGTACACCTACACACTGACCTACAGTGTGGTTTTATTGTATAGTGCATTGGTACAGTTACATACACACACAGCTACACTTACACATACACACCTACACATACCCACACAGCTACACTTACACACCTACACATTCCCACACACCTACACACACACACAGCTACACTCACACACACCCACACACACACCTACACAGCTACCTACACCTACACACACTCGCACAAAAAAAAAATGCAAAATTGGATTTTTTTTTTGGGTCGAATTAATACCTATAGTGATTCAATGTAATACAATGATTTTTATAGTCTGGTACCTGGAAAAAGGTCAAATGGCACTGATGGAACCAGATGCACCCAAATGTGCCCAAAGCTTATTCCGACTTTATTTACATAAACCTCTCTAAAAAGGTCAAATTTCACTTGTTTTACCTCAATCTTGATACAGGGTACTTATATGTTATACTTAGGATTCCTAAAGCTTTTAGGCTACTAACCCATCATTCAACGTTGGTCTTCACTATAAGTAATGGGTTTTCTTTAGGCGGAGACAGGAATTTACATTTTTTTGCTATGTTCCATCTGAATTTACTCTGACACAGAAACATATATATTGATTTTGACACTTCTACATCCAACTCACAGATGTAACCTTTATTTGATAACAACAATTATTCATATAAACCTTTTAGAAGTGAAGTTATAGTCATTTGTTCTGGGCATGTCATTTTCGAGCCTGAAACCTGAAAAACAGGCTTGGGGTTTAACAGGTTACATCAAGATGAAAACAGACATTGCACAGTATTCATGTGTTAAGAAGCCCACTCTTCAAACGAATTCATTCAATTCAAGCTGAAAACATTTTTTATGAAATCTAAGTTGATAAGAAAAAAGCCCAATAACTTATTTTCATAACACGCTTGAAATAAACCATTCCTAGTTCCTCTTATGATAAGTAAGCTGAGGCTCCTGTTTTAAGGAATTAGCTGCTAACAAAATAAATGAAACCCTATGGAGAGCTGTGATGTAGGCTGTTGTTTTTCTTAAAGCATATTCAAGTATTAAGCATAATTTACCTATACATTTGATTGATTTTACTGACATATAACTTAACTTATGAGGCAATATACCTCACCTCTAGTGAGTGGCCCAGCTCTTCGTATATTTTTCTGTATGTGGCCCTCGGTGAAAAAAGTTTTGACACCCCTGAATTCAACATAATTTTCCCTTAAAACGTACCCGCCCACAGAGTAAATAACTCACTGAAACAGGTCCTGTCATCCGAGCACACGTCACAGTGGGGGGGACAGCGTCTGCAGGTGCCATCGTCTGCAGGGTAGGACCTCAGTGAACAGTTGAGTCTACACATACCCCCTTCCAAGTAGTGGCCATCAGCACAGGACAGACACTGGGTCTTGATCCCATCACATGAGGAACAGGAGACATCACAGGCTTCACAGGCCCCCTCTAATGTCTCAAAGAAACCTCTGAAATAGGTCAGGAGATTTATTTTAAGGCATAATAAGAAAATTGCAGTTAACAATAACACATCATTATTAAAAGAGTTTTTCTTTATTGTACTTATCAGCGTATCCACATGCTTACTCTGGGCAAGTTGACCAGCACCTCCCCTGGTGGAGAAAGAGTGTGTAGCTCCCTTTGGAGCAGCTGATGCAGTTATCTCTGGTGTCCATGCAAGACTCACAGTTTGGAGAGCAGTCCTCACACAGCTGAGTGGCAGAGCTTGTATAAGAGCCGGATGGACACTGCACTACACAGGAACTGTCCTGACTCAAGAAATTCCCTGTAATAATGCACACACACAATGAAGAAAAATAACTGGGAAAATGATTGATTGCATAGTCATGTAAGACGGTAAATATTTGTACCTTTGAAACAAGTAGAACAATCGAGTGCTTGTGGGCCAAAGCAGGTCTTACAGGATGCATCGCACGTGTGGCATTCACTGAATTGTCCTAACAAATAAAGCAGAGTAACTGTAATATAAGATAACATCCCAGTTGACAGAACCAGTTGTGAAAGTACTAAGATATTTTACTTAAAAGTAGGAATATCACAGTATAGTAATACTCTTTGCAAGTAAATGTTCAGCATTTAAAATTTGACTTCAGTACAACATTTTAGCAAACAAATAGTACCACAAGTGAATGTATTCATTAGAATGTCCCAACTAATAATCGTATTATAACTGTTTTTTTAACTATTGATAAATGTATTTGTTTATCCCTTCCATATTGTTGGGCTTATTTTATTAACTGTATGAACTGCTGGGTAGCTCAAACTATAATATTCTATATCGTAATTTATTACTTGATAAATAGATCACGTAAAAATCTAAATTTGCAAATGAATTTGTAACTAAATATGCAAAATAAATGTAAGAGGTACAATATTTGTGAAAAGTGTTGGAGTATAAATAACATTTAATATATAACAGAAGTAGCCATTTTGGTTAAAATACTCATGTAAAGTACAGGTATCCTGACTTTATTCTTAAATACCAGACTTGTGTTGATGTACTTAGGTATTTTTCCACCCCTTACAAGAATTAAAACAATAAAATCCTGTTAACCTGAGCAATTGAGCACAGCAATTTGAGAATTGTATGCTTTACCCACTTTGACCACTAGAGGGAGGCATAGTAAGCTGTTTTGGCAAAATGATGGCTGCCCTTCAGAAAACCTGCAGCATGTTAACTCTACTAAAGGAATCTAACATTCCCTCTTTTAAAACAAGATGAAAATTAACGTAAGTTAATACATTTTAGAATGGTCTGTTACACAGAGAAATTATAACACAAAATGTTTAGGAGGGCTTAATGCTGGCCTGAAAAATGTATTTGTTTATCCCTTCCATATTGTTGGGCTTATTTTATTAACTGTATAAACTGCTGGGTAGCTCAAACTATAATATTCTATATCATAATGTATTACTTGATAAATAGATCACGTAAAAATCTAAATTTGCAAATGAATTTGTAACTAAATATGCAAAATAAATGTAAGAGGTACAATATTTGTGAAAAGTGTTGAAGTATAAATAACATTTAATAAATAACAGAAGTAGCAATTTTGGTTAAAATACTCATGTAAAGTACAGGTATCCTGACTTTATTCTTAAATACCAGACTTGTGTTGATGTAGTTAATAATAATCTTTACAGTTTGAATAAGCTGTTCACAAACGGTTTTCTGGCTTTATATCTAGACTTTTATATGTATGGTTCCCCACCCTTTCCATCATTAAGGTGTGACCTGATGAGTATGGTGATTGACACTGCAAGAAAAGGTGAAGATAATTATACTGTGTTAGCAAATAATATTCCTGTCTAGATAGTTGAAACCATGACTACTGTTCTTCATCCGACTCCCCAATGTAGCTGATGATTTTCGAGGCACTTTCAATCCAAGGGTGTCCTTTAAGAAAACCACATTCCTGGGGCACTTCCACTGCACCTCTCTCAGTTGGATTTCAGATGTTAGGGGATTACAACTATACACAAGCAAAGAGCTCAACTTTTTTGAAATGTTGAGCACCAAATACCCAGAATGTGTTTGTGTCTGGAAGCACAATACGGCCGTGTAAGTGATTAATGCATCAAAGGGAGCTCTGTACAGCAGAGATGCAGAGACCATGGTCCGCATTAGTGAGTGGCCTTATGGTTTATAAACTAAGCCTTTAATACAAGCTTGAAAAGCTTTTCAAGAAGCCAGTGATCTTATTATGTGGCAAGTTAGAAGCGGAAACTCTAGAGGAGATATGCAATCAACATGCAGTAACGTGATTCATCAGATAATCAAATATTTGATCAAATCGGATCAAAGAGTCAAAAAGCCCATGTCATCTTGTGGAGAAACATAACGTTTTTTATATGAACATAAGCAGGGTTTCGCTGATCTAATGTAATGCTATGGTCGTACAGTAAGTAACAGATCGGGTTAACCACAACACAGAAAGCTGTTATTCCCCGTTATTATAAAGTATGTGTGGCGGTGTGGTGCTCATGTAGAATGCTTGGTTTGCTGACAACGCCACCTGGGGGAGTTTCGCCCCCAGGAAATTACTAAAAACTAAAGTTATACAATTTAATAAAAGGCAATCAGGTTCGTTTGAACACCACAGGCAGAGACAGTATAAAGGATATTACAACAATTGTTATTTTATTGGTACATAATTATATTCCTAATAGTACACAATATAATGTTATAAAAGTTCTCCAGGGAGAAGGGAGAAGGACAGTGCTGGGGCTTACCACGGCGGCAATTAACAAAACGGGGAGGAAGGGGTCAAATCAAAATCACCCGTGACACTGCACACCAAACAAAACGGACACGTGAAGAACACCACCACCAGGGATTGGGTTTGCCGCCTCGAGCCCACACCACCTGTCCGGCACAAGAGAAACAGTTAAAAATCAATAAGATTATAAAACTTGGTTGGAGATGAATAAACAAAAGGAAAACAACTAAAATAAACCAAATCTAAATAACCGTAAACAGCAAAGACTTGAGTAAACTAATTAAACCAAACGTTAACAAAAGAAAATAAACAAAATCACACAATAACAAAATACTATGAATGTACTCAAAACATGAGATGGACAAAACAGCTAATCAAAAGAAATCAACTAAACAATAAGTGTCCTTGCAATTCCGCGACCTCAAAACGGCCCTGGTGACAGTCCAACACGGAGTAGTCAGGGCCTGTCAATTATATGACGCCACAGCTCGGTGCGAGAGCTCGCCTAGCCAAAACAGCAGGAAGGGGGGGGAATGATGACATGGGGGGGGGGGGGGGGGGAATGATGACATGGGGGGGGGGGGGGGGAATGATGACATGGGGGGGGGGGGGGGGGGAAATGATGACATGGGGGGGGGGGGGGGGGGGGGGGGGGGGGGGGGGGGGGGGGGGGGGGGGGGGGGGGGGGGGGGGGAAGGGGGGGGGGGGGGGGGGGGGGGGGGGGGGGGGGGGGGGGGGGGGGGAATGATGACCAGGGGGGGGGGGGGAGAGTGGTTACGGCGTCCCAACTTTTACAGCTAGGCGCTGCCACAGAGCCCACAAGGAAGGGAGAATGTTTATGGCACTCCTGGAAAGAAGTTTAAAATGACTGGTGAATACTTAAGTTTATTGAATTAAAAGTTATCTATGGGGAAATTCATACATACCAGCCTGTGCGGCCAGTTGCAGCCACAGAGCCCACAGGGAAGGGAGAGAGAGACCCAACAATCCCACGGCCAAATCCCACTGTGACATGAATAACAGTCAGTACACCAGAGGAACCAAGCTGAAGGTGAGAATACGGCAGACAACGGCAACTCACCAATAGTTGCAACACTGCAAGACCGGGAACCTCCCGAGGAGCCAATCCTCCTCAAACGCACCGGGTGTCAGCTGCGCTAAAACAGAGTAGTGTCAAGCCGTGTCGCTCGTGCCCATGAATAAATGACAGAATGCAAGATGTTTTACCTGTCTGGTAGAGAGTGTGATGGGCGAGCTGCCACGCCAAACAATCCACGCGGCCACAAAGGCGAAGCGGAGGGGGAGGGAGCAGATTTGTCTCCTCCACTTAAATAGCAGGTGCGCAAAATAGCAGGTGCGCTGGCATGGTGCCAAGCAGCGTCACAGAGGGAGGAGACGTGACGTCCGGTCACATCTGCATTAGAACTATAAGGTTTATCCTAAAAGCCAAACTCTTGGTAAGCAGTATTTCCAGCTGTGAAGATACACATCGCTTGTTCATGTCAGTGTTACATGAACACTCCCTCCTCTCCTCCCTGCTCCTCTTTGAGGCAGCAGCAAAGACTAGTTTTAGCTCTCAACAAGTTTTATCTTACCTTTTTTCACCTAGTTAACTTTTTACTTATTTATTCATGCATATTTTACTAATCACTACCCTCTCAAATGGAAATATGTGTTTACATAAATGGTGACCAAACCGTTTGAGACCCACTGAGAACTTAGACTAAGTCAGTGGCGGTTCTAGAACATTTTACATGGGGGGGCAAAGGGGGGGCAAGAGGGTCATGCCAGGGTGGCATGGGGAGGGCGGACAGTACGTGGTATTTTATACTGTATATAACCTATTTATTGTTAATTCATGCCCTAACACAAGTGTTCTTAATGCACAAGAGAAACAAGGTGTTCAGACAAACAATCGGGTGCCCTTTGAGTCCCCCCAAGCTTACCTCAACCATTTTAAATGAAAGGAAACTACAAAATGTATTTTAAAGCAATGTAAAATTAAATATATATTTTGTTTTAAAAAAAATTGGTTGTCTTAGACAGACATATTTGCATGTCCTCACTAAGCATTATTTCATATTAATTTAATATTAAACAAATCAAAATGGCCAATTATCCCAACATGTTGCTGCTAATATAATCATATGCTTGTCAACTTTAACTGATCAAAAATCAATTCTGAAAAAATACTTGAATTATCTATGAAATTGCAATATTGTCCCTCAGTTTGTTTCAACCCCGTCACGCCATACCATTTACCCTCCTATTAAAATAATGGATCAGTCCATGTGTGATCTGCATTGAGGGAATTACATCACAAAAGTGTCAGTTTCTTCTCTTACCTATATTTCAGTTTTTGTATTTTCAGATTAAGATTGACAAGCTCAACATTTCAACTATGTTGTATGAATTAATAATAGTAAATAATTGTTTATTACAAAAATAAACAATAGTTTTGCAAAATATTACAATTTTGTAATGTCCTTGACTTCCATGTGGTGCCATATCTAAACAAGGTCTCATGCTACTTTTTGTCAAAAACTTCAACCCTGTTACATTTCTTCAAGGAAATTCCTAGTAATTATTTATATTTTGGTGCCTGAGGTGAGAAATGTAAGTAGTCCACTACCAGATGTTATGACCAAACATTTTGGTTTCATTTTTCAAAGATATAAAGACCCAAAAGGCACCCGATTCAGAGAATACTCAGAATTCTGCATACTGTAAGTACTTAATTATAATTAAGTACACAATGACATCACCGCCATCACTTCAGAGAGCTACAGGTGACCTGTGCAGCAAACACATTTCAAATCAATATTTGTCAATACTAAGAGCTGCTAGATTGTGCTGCTGTAATGGAATATATAAGGAGAATAAGAACATACCATGTGGTCCAGCTGGAGTTTCATCTGCCTCCTGATCCCTGCCTCTGGCCCTCTTTCTGATACTTCATCTTTATTCCTCACATATATATCTTCTTCTTCTTCACTAATGTCTTCATCTCCTCCTCTTCCTCCTGGTCTCTTAATCTCCTCCTCTTCCTCCTGCTCTGACCCTCTTGGTTTCTTCATCTCTCTTTTCCATTTTCCTCTTTCTGTCGTCCTGATCACTTCTCATATGTCTTTTTGCTGTTGTTGAATCACTCCTATACTCTGGCCTGCAAGAGTCTACTTGTGAAAAGCACTGGTACAAATGCTTGTATAACTTTACACGTTAGGGCCATGTAGCCTAGCTAATATGTAGCATATCATAAATATAACATCAGAAAGTATTGATCAAGCGCACACAGGCAGCTATGTTTGGATCCAGTTTTTACGGTAAAGGATGTATCCTGGTTTCATTGATCTGGCCTCATGGCTGTGATGTGTAGTTTACGTGGATTTAATAGGAGGCTACCGCGTAGTTTAACAAAGTGATCGATCTCCCAGATAACGCTGTGTGCGTAGTATTTTGTAACGTAACGCCCCAAACAGCGCCCATCTGTTAAACGCTATCGATTCAAACGGCAGCGTTTTATTAATATTTAGTTTCAAGCACTCGTCCTTAGTAAAAACAAAACTAGTGGAAATGGAAAGGCTCCCAGGGGAAGCTGATCCATAGGTGCTGGGACAGCTCGCTCCCCTCTCTGCAGCGGTGTGAGCCGCGGTCTGTGTGAACAACCCAGTCTCACGGCATTTTGTGTTCACCAACACGATTTTTAATCTATTGATTCGTGTTCACCACAACACGATTTGCCCCTTTTTTTCGTGTTGCACAGCACGATTTTAAAAGCAATGTATTTCTACTGCCTGCAGCACGTCTTTTTCTCCGGTCGGGTCGTGGGAGACCGGAAGCTGTGGTGGTTCATAAAAACATGTTCTTACTCAATATCAAGCCACAGTTTATTGCTTTTATTTTAAATCGTATAATTTCGGACTTTTGTTGCCGTCTGTGAGGAAAATAAATGGGGCTCAGAGCCTTAGGATACTGAAATCTGTATTTTTTAAATCTTTTTTTCCTTCTAATTTGTTATTCTTTTCAAAATAACACATTGTTATTTACTCACAAATAACACACAATTATCCTTGCTTTTATTTATTGGTTTAATTCCATAATCTCGGGCATTTTTGGCGTCCGTCAGGAACTGAATTTCAAAATAAAAATAATCGGAAACAGACCATTTCGAGCGATTACCCAAGATCCTCAGCTATGGTTTTAAGCTCGCTTATTGGATGTTTTAGCCGCAATGCATGCTGGGATTTGGTGTTTATATGATATGAAATCCGAAAACATTTTAAAAGAATAAAATAATACTTAATTCCGAGCGCTCTTGCTTTTCTCTTTGAAAGTCATCACATAACGGCATTGTAATACACGGTTCGGCTGCATTGTATATTACAGATCTGCCGTAGTTCTTTATTTATAGAGCCCTGATGAGAAGACCTTTGGAAAAACTGAAGAAATGCCGCCGAAACTGAATACTTGACGTGGATCATAAATATATTCAACAATTAAACAACATCTTCATTTATCTTCACACAATACGTCTCCTTGCAGTATCAACACTAATTCGGCTGACTTTTACATTGATCTAATTCACAGATAGGTTATATTAACCATAACGGTGCACAGCTGATATAAGAGGACTGTAGTTTTTAAAGATATTTACTGATTTCTTTGAATGTAAGAATGTAATACTGAGTCTGAAATAGTATAGCAATATGCTGTAAATTACGTGAAAGCATGCATAAAACTAACACATCTTCAGATGTTGTACGAAAACCACAAGTGTCCTACATTTATAATACAAAGTTATTATGGCTGTGTGTACCTTGTGTGCACCTCCTAGTGGTTAAAGCACGTTATTGAATTATTGTTATATTTGATTACAAAAATATTAAGGAGTACATACTTTCATAGGGGGAGAAGTATAAATATAGATGTAAAAAAATGTGATTCTCATACAATAAAACAGTTTAGTGTTGTACAAAGATATTAATAGGAGGAGGTGCAAAACAGAAAAACGAATTAACCTTTATTTAAACATTAAATAACAGATTAAGGTCTTCTTTTAAATAAGAAAAAACGTTGGGGGTATCTATCTACAGATAAATATTAAGCCTGACAAAGTACTTAACGTCTAATATCTTGCTTTCCTGCAATGTTAACTATGTTGAAGCACTTATTTTTAACTGATATTATACATATGAATTATACTCTTATGTATGTAGATAGAATAAGACATTTGCAGAATATGACAGTTGATGGTGGAGGTACACACATATTGATAGATGTCTTGTTGAGGAACCTGTGACCCAAGTGTTTCATTCATTGCATAACTACACCGTAGTTGTGTATATGATATGTCAATAAACCTTTGAAAATTTTGAAAGGGATGTGCAAAATAGCCATAATATACAGTCTTTAATTAACTATTAGTAGAGAATAACAAGTAATGAATATACTTTATTACTCGTTTCCATTCATGTCAATTGCAGATACATGTTTAGTCTTCTCAAGCACCAATTATCAAATATCTCTCCTGATTGTTGGCACTTGACAATCACCTTACCTGAATTTTACTCAGGTGTAACTAAAGTCTGATTTAAGGGTTGTTTATATTTCACATAATTAATCAGAATCTGCAAAGTAACTCAAATAAATGCAGTGGAGTAAAAATACCAGGTTAACCTCTGAATTGTAGTGGAGTATAATTACAAAGTAACAATGAGCTGTCATGTGGGTATTAATGCTGCGCATTATGGACACAAGCGATTTTCACCCATTTATTAATTATATGTTTTACATTTGATAACACAAATGTGTTTAATACTGACAACTTCTAATTGTGGGAAAAACGAAAACGTTCAGTAGAGACGTCCCATAGAACATTTTGCGAAACACAATAGCCAGCATGTGTAGTTCTGGGGGGGCGTTCGATTCCAGTTTTAGATAGTCTGGCGTGGTTTCGTTCCATTTCACACAGCTGTTTGACGCTCTGCGTAACCTTACGGGACTGTAGTCCCTAAACGATAGCTGGGGATTATGGGTAGTGTAGTGTCTTCGGCCATCCTAAACTCAGAAATGTTGACAATCTCAGATGCTCGAAATGTCCCTTATAGGCCTACGTCTGTTTCCGGTTATTTTTATTTTGAAATTCAGTTCCTGACGGACGCCAAAAAAGCCCGAGATTATGGAATTAAACCAATAAATAAAAGCAAGGATAAATTATGTTTTATTGGTGAGTAAATAACAGTGTGTTATTTTTTAAAAGAATAACGAATTAGAAGGAACAAATATTTAAAAATACAGATTTCCGTATTCTGAGGCTCTGAGCCCCATTTATTTTCCTCACAGACGGCAACAAAAGTCCGAAATTATACGATTTAAAAATAAAAGCAATAATTGTGGCTTGATATTGGAGTAAGAACATGTTTTTATGAACCACACAGCTTCCGGTCTCCCACGACCCGACCGGAGAAAAAGACGTGCTGCAGGCAGTAGAAATACATTGCTTTTAAAATCGTGCTGTGCAACACGAAAAAAGGGACAAATCGTGTTGGTGAACACGAATCAATAGATTAAAATCGTGTTGGTGAACAGGAAAATGCCGTGAGACTGGGTTGGTGTGAACGCCGCTCCGCAGTTTAATGCAGGGCCGTAGCTGCGTTTTTAACGGGCCTAAAATGATATTTAAAATGATTCACTTTTAACAAATGTAATGCTTGTTTTGTTGCTTGAGAAGCTTGTGGAAATAGTGTAGGTTTGTTTTAGTACAGTTTTAGGAAAACAAAAATTAGGGGGGCAGCTGGGGGGGGGCAAGGCTCTACAGTGTCACCACAATCAGGACAGACTGTGCCCGAACCATGACCGCTGCAATGAGACTGCTCACATTCCAGCACATGCCGTGTGTTGCTCACGTGTTGCAAAGGACCATCACAGTTTGCCTTGCTGACAGCGGGTTCAGAGGCACATTGGCAAGATGTCGTAAGATAGTGGGGCATTTTAAACACAGCCCCTCAAACACAGAGGAACTGCACAAGGAGCAAACAGAACTAGAACAAGACAAAGAGCCACTGATACAGGATGTTTCCACAAGGTGGAATTCAACACTGTTTATGATCTCTCTGCTGAAGAACCAAGAGGCTGTGAAGGCTACTCTAGCCAAACAGAAGCACAAGCTCACCATGTTGACTACAGCAGAGTGGGACAGACTGCAGAGGCTCAAGACCCTCCTTAAACCATGCAGGTAAACACCCACCAACTGTTTTATTAATGGGATTAATTCATCATTGCTGTCCCTTGAAAAACGTTGTGAATTGACTATGATTGTGCAGTATAAATTAAATTGCTTTTCCAAAATGTATTGTACTGAATATCAATATCACTATGACTATAGTATAAAGTTGCTACTGTTTTTAATCTACTATTAATTGGTACAATAATAAATCACTTTCCTAAACTATCCACTGCAGATATGTGACTGAGCTCCTTGGGGGTGAGACTTATGTCTCGTGCTCTGTTGTGTTACCTGCTCTCCGCCACCTGACCCGCACCATGGAGTTCTCAGATAACGACCCAGCCTATGATGTGAGGTTCAAGGCTGCCTTTAAAAAGGACCTGTCTCAACGCCAAGATGCACTCAACCATGGATGGCTCAGGGTGGCTACAGCACTCGACCCGCGCTTTAAGGTAACATGTGTAATGGTCTTCTTTGTTTTTTCTCTTTTCTTGCTTTTTGACCTCCTTCCCCTGCGCCCCCCTCTTCTTCCCTCCCCCCTCTTTCTTTCTATGGAATAACAATATGATGGGAACCATGTACGAAAATGAATTTCACCCACCTTTTTACTCTGTAAATCTGTGATGTGACAATAAACCTGATTCTGATTCTGATTCTAAGGACCTAAAGTGTCTACCAAGAGGAGAGCGAGGAGGGGTGTGGACCAGCGTTGAGGCACTGCTGCAAAAAGAACCAGACAGAGCCACTCCAGAACCCACAGAGGAGCCAGCAAGGAAGAGGAGCTTCCTGCTGTTTAATTCAGACTCTGAATCAGAGGATGAAGAGGGGCCCCAACGGGGCTCTGGGCCACTACAGGGCAGAGCCCACCATCAGCGCTCGAAGGTCCGTTTACGCCGGTTGTTAAACAACATCGTTATGGGGAAATGCAAGTTGTAAAGTGTGTCGCCAATGTAACCGGTTAAAACTTGAAGTGGCGATGAGGTCTTAAAATGTATGGAAAGGGTCTTAAAAAAGGTCTTAAAAGGTATTACATTTGACTTCAGGATTCCTGCATATACCCTGTGAACTTTTTTAACAATAAAAACAGTGTTTTGATACTGAAACATTCATTTTTCATGTTTGATTTTTCACTGTAGGTTACTATGGAGACGGTTTGAATGCCATAATTGTGTTCGCTGTGTGCTATATGCCTGAAAGCAGTCAACCAAATTACAGATACATCATGGACAATTTATTCAAGTGAGTGTTTATTTGATTTCTTCTAGCCTGGTGAGCAAACCATTTGGATCCAGCGCTAATGCTATTTCCCTGTTTCCTGCAGGTATGTCATCGGCACACTTGAACTTTGGTTGCTGAGAACTATATGATTGTGTATTTGAACGGGGCCACCTCAAGGAAAAAGATGCCAACTGTCGGCTGGCTCAGAAAGTGTTATCAGCAGATTGACAGGAGGTCAGTCGGAGTGAACGTCACACTCAGAAACAAGCAGAGCATCAGGCCAATCCTCAGACAGTTGTATCTAATATGTGATTACATGTTGTCTATTTCCCTCCCTTTCTGTACAGGCTAAGGAAGAACTTGAAGTCTTTGATAATCGTTCATCCCTCCTGGTTTATTCGCACGCTGCTGGCACTCACAAAACCTTTCATAAGGTAATTTATAATGTTTAAAGTCACTAAAATGATGAAATTAAGATTCACTCTGGTAACCTTTTAGATTTTGATATTTCCCCTTTTTCTTTTTTGACAGCACCAAATTTAGTCAGAAACTCCAGTATGTGTTCAGCTTGACAGACCTTGCAGAACTGGTTCCAATGGAGTATGTGTCCATACCAGATTGTATCAAAGAGTAAGTACAGTCCACTCAAACACACGCACTTTTCAAGCCAAATCAGACCTTCTGGGATATGGCAACATGTTTGTTATGATACACGAGCGTTGTTATGTTTACATAGGGTGGTTCTCTGTTGAGGGAAGACATTTTGTTTCCATGAAGTGAACCTGGTGACTGCAGATCTTACAGCTGTGCAATGAATCAATACTTGAAATATAATAATTGAAAAAACCTGACTCCTCCAGTAGAAGTAATCTGACATGTATTTACCTTTTACAGATGTAATCTGTGTAGGTAAAAATGTAAGAAAACGTCATGTCCCTTGCTTTTTCCCCCTATTATCTGGCTGATTCTGCAGACTGTGGTTGGATTTCATTTGTAGGTGGTGCCACAGTAACATTTAGCTTTTCCTGTATGGCCAGTAAAGACAAGATGTCGGGGGTTTTAAGGCTGACTCACTAGAAGAGATCCAAATGCAAGCTACTAAGATTTAAACACTCATGAGTTTATTTAACCTTCAACAAGTATCAAGATTACTAGAAAATGTAGCTTTGTTTTGTCCCATAAACAGCTATCAAGGAATTAGTATTTTCCTCGGGTTGACCTTCGCTGTTCTGCATCATTATTGAGCTCATGCTGTATTTTCTACTTTACCTGATGCGGCCTAGTTTCCATGTGGCTTTTGTAAAAGCTTCAATGCAAATTCATCTCTTTACCAAATGTGTTTGCTCTTTTTGGATGTCTGGTTGCTGTTGGCTGTTATTCTTTTTTCCTTAACTCCATTTCCCTGCCCCCTCTTAAGGTTTGACGAAGAAAAAAATAGGAAAAGCCGTAAAAGGTATATACACTTACAACCAGGGTCAGTCTCAGCACTTTGTTGTTTTGCAATTCACAAACTAACAACGAAATGATCCGTTGGCTTTCAAAAATGCAACAATACACTTCGTTCTGTCCCGAATGTTTGTAGTTGGATGATTTGCTGTCCTCTCTAAATGTCCCACATTTTCCCCTCATTAAGGACGTTCACTCAATAGCAAACTGAGAAGCTTGGTTGGTTTCCAGAAATAGGTGGCTTGGTCATTATTTAACCAACTTAATCTAATTTCTGAGCCAATCCTGTAAAGTACATTTCAAAATCCATTCTTGTTTATATGTTCTCTATTCTTGCCTCAATTTAATATCAGCGATCAGTTGTTAAAACATCATGTACCCTTAGTAGCCTATTGCATAACAAAGGTACTGGTACAAGGTACAGACACTGAATCATTGATTTATGTCCAGCACATACTTTTCTAGCTAAATAACTGCATTGCTGCTTTCTGATATTAAAGTTGGGGCCTCAAGTAGATCTTACTTTGCATGTGTCTTTTTAAAAACCAGGTTTAGAATTTGATCTTGGGTAAATTTGTTCATATTTGTACGACTAGTGGGGTGGACCTACAGGGAAGTCTTTGTTACTGTGGTGTTGTGGTTTGCACTGTAACCATATCCTCACACGGATGCACTCGATAACTCTCTCACTGAACACTGGGCTTGTCCACTCTCACAGCTCTCTGCATGACTCACTGCATACCCACTCCTTGCTGATGTTTAGTAATACCGCAAACCTTACCATCATGCACATAGACTTTTTACTCTATAGCCTACTGATAAGCACAGACAAGGGGGTTATTGAATTGCAATTATGTTGTGGCTTATCAAAGTAAGGGTGTAAGGCATTTACTGTATCTGTATGCAGATGGTAAGTCTAGTAAGTTAAACCTTTAAGTGAAACATGAAATATGCTCTCATACTAAAAAGTCCCTTTGGTAATGGTGTAGAGGCAATGATCACATTTCAGTATGTCATAATATAAAAACGTTTCTGTTGCAGGGCAGCCTGTTTTTATTTTACATATCGGTTATCTTGTAATGTAATGTAATGTGTTGTTATATGACCTGTCATCCCAGTAGCACAGGTGTCTGATCACTGTTGAATTTCCCTGCAGAATCGACCAGGACGCGCACGGCAAAGTGGAGATCGCAGCGGCTGCTGTTCCAGAGTGACCCTGCTAGCCCGCACGATGTGGAGGAGGAAAACGACGGAGAATGTTTCAAACAGCCACTCGTATGTTTATGTTCTGGGCAACGTGACTGAAGACTTGTTTGCATCATGAAGTGCCTTTTTGAAACTGTGCTGCCTGTTACATCGTGGGACTTTTCACAGCTTGATCTTCAGCGTTCTTCCACTTGCTGTC
The DNA here is from genome assembly GCF_902827175.1 of Gymnodraco acuticeps. Classification (NCBI taxonomy): domain Eukaryota; kingdom Metazoa; phylum Chordata; class Actinopteri; order Perciformes; family Bathydraconidae; genus Gymnodraco; species Gymnodraco acuticeps. The sequence continues at coordinate 2,754,363 of NW_022990889.1, forward strand.
TGAAATGTTTTTAATCTTATTTTTATTTACTGCCAATATATCATGTCCAACTTAGCTTATTGGTGTCCCCTAGTTACTGGTGTATCTACACGTTATGTAAGGCACTCTGTTACAAATGATTGATGCATGTTCTGCTTTATTACATTTAAATATATATTTATATTCAAAAGGTGACAAAGGAGAGAAATTAATATATTTTTATGGTTGCTTGCTGATTTTAAACTGCATTTTAGGTCTCTGACCCGTTGAGTGGCATTTCATTGAACACGTGTTGACAGCACCTTTTTCACTTTTCACTGCTGACGTTCTCTATCAAAATCCTGCCTGGGGGAAAATAAAGTTTTATTTTTTTCCCTTCACTCAGAATGTGCCCTTTGAGTTGTGTAGGGAGAACATTTGTGAGAGCAATGATCTGAAGCAAAGATGTAGGTCTTAATGTAACATTTCCTCCAAGTAAAGTCATGGATTTCATCATTGTTTTTTATTTCATACAAGATAGGTAGGTAAATGACAGCATTTGAGATAAAAAAAAATCACCAAAATATGTTTGAAAACAAATTATATTCACATTACTTCAATCAATTCAATTGGTTTGCTTTAGATACTACTGTATACTGTTTTTACCTTCTTTATCTCATCCACTTAGACTCCACTAGATGGCACCACAAATATCGATTTCATTGAAGTTGGAGTTTATCATCATTTCAATATAGCCTACTGACAATAACAGCCACATTCATAAAAACATGACAAGACAGATAGTATCTTGAAGATAATTAATAGAGAATGAATCAAGAGATTTCAGTTAAATAATGGCAATATAAAAATAAACGTAATGATCTGTATTAAATATAAACTTAAAATATTATACATTTTAGCTGATTAAGCCTTACAAATTGTTAGCAGTGATCTGTTACCATGTCATGTCCTAACATCTTAAACCGCAGAACTGACTCCAGACACCTAATGGCGATGTCATCAACCTCAGGATCAAACTTATTTGCAAAGAGGTGATGTTGTTGAAGGAGCCAGGCGAGGTCTCCAGCGCCGTACACACACACTGATCTTCTGTAAGCACCGGTGCAATGATCGTACGGGGCTCCATCTTTTATACTGCCTGCATGATAGCCCCACTTCACCACGCACGCGATGGCTTGCATGTCTGACTCATCATACTTGATGTTGGCAGGGATCGATCCTGGAACGGAGGGCATCCTCTGCAGGGTCGCCCACAGGTTCTCTCGGGGGCTGTAAGTGTCCCTCTCCCACTCCAATAACTTCTGAGCCTCTCTGTCCTGCATCAAATGCTTCACAAAGGCTCTCGTGACCACAAAGTAGGCATTTCCCATGAACATAGGGCTGCTAATAGGTGGGGGACTTTTCTTCACATCAGTCCTTACGACAGTGCCACTAACATTGTGATGATACTGCCAGCGAGCTTTCTTGTAGTTATTGGTGGCCTCTGTCTCCATGCTGTTTCTCCCTTTAAGGCTTTTAGACCTGAACCATTTCCCTGTTGGTTTTGATGGGAAAGTCGCTCCCGCAGGTGTTTAGCATGTACCTCCACTGGACGTGTGAGTTCAGCAGATCTTTCATGCAGTTCAAATCCGCCTGCACTCGGGACCATGAGGCATAAACCACACGTTCTAACCTACTGGCTAGAAACACATTAGGAAGGCAGGAAACAATTGCCTTCACTCCCTTCAGAAAATCTTCAGAGGATTTCTGATCCACATGCACACAGTAGATATTCTGAGGAGTGTAAATAGCTCTTAGAAGACGCTCAAACATCTCTATCTTTTCATGAATAACCATTGAGTAGGCAATGGGAAAATCCTTTTCTTCTTCACTGAAGGGTGATGTAATGAAACCTCTCTTAAGGTAAGCTGGACAGTCCTTTGTCACGTTAAGGTAGAAGTCCTCAGTTAGTACTTTATGTCTTTTCCTGGATCCCAAAAGCACTTCTAATTGTTTTTTCTTGCCGGTAATGTCTCCACTGATAATAGCTGAGCAGCCAGGCAGGTCAGTAAAAAACTGCTGTGGTATTCTGAGATCAGGCAACGACTGCTTGTTGGAGTCAGTTTTCCAAAGGAAAAATGAAAGCAAAGTACCTATGAGGATGAGAGAGAGGGTCCTCAAAGTCAGGTGAATGAAAAACCTTGCCATTCCTTGGCTGTAGTCACTTCAGCATCGGTGATCTTTGTTTCACTGCAAGCTAAAGTTTGACAGGTACATCTAATGAAAAACTGAATCAGCCCTCTCAGTAGGTGTGTTAAACTAAGGTTGTTAGGCATTTGTTGAGCAAACTATATGGTAACC
>NW_022990890.1:0-42908 GCF_902827175.1 Gymnodraco acuticeps
CATTTCAACGTTAAAAACAATAAAACGGCATGAATTGCTTCGTCGCATTCATCTAGATCAGGGCTCTCCAACACGTCGATCGCGAGCTACCGGTAGCTCGCGGGCAGCTTTTCAGTAGCTCGCCGCTCGATTATCGATTATAGGTTATATATATATATAGATTATAGGTTATATATATATAGATTATATATATATATATATATAACCTATAATCGATGATAGAAGCAACCTTACCTATAATCTATATATATATATATATCTATATCTATATATCTATATCTATATCTATATATAGATTATATAGATATAGATATATATATAGATATATAGATTATAGGTAAGGTTGCTGCTTGATTTTTCGGCCGCTGGACAATAACGACCCGACCACGGATAAGCGGGAGAAGATGGATGGATGGCTGGACAATAACGTTTTTTTATTTTAGAATTGTTTCTGTCACATGAATATCAAATTGGTCCGTGACGCATTGATCAAGGAACAGACGTGACAGCGGCACAGCGACACCACACACAGACCAGTCTGCTTTCTCCAGCAACACCAGTCCAGAACCAACAGCAGAATGGCCCGCTCTGAATCAGGCCTTGTCGCTGCGGCTCAGAGACACACAGGGAGGGATTTGTGAAAAACAATCGTTATCGTCATGTCAGGTTTTTGGTGGATTTAATCAAGTCTTGGATTGCAGAGTATGAATATCCTCTTGCCATTTTCAGTTGGTAAATACTTGTGTAAAGTTTGTGAAGGCAGGAGGAAAGCTTCCGCGATCACCGTCTCCTCTCCGTTCCTCCAAACCCCGCCCCCTCCTGAAAATAATGAGTGACAGGCTGATAGTGACCCGATAGAAACTTTATTATTCACTTAATCACTGATTGAGATGATGAAGCTAATTTAGTCTCATACATTCATGGGATTAATGTAACAGTAAAACAGAGAATGTGAGTGTGCACCCACATGCACTATTTTTGTTTGTATGCTCCTGTTGTCTGCTGTGTTCAGACTCAAGTCCTGTGTGTGATGCCACATTCAGGACATTCAGTGTCTTTTTTTAACAGAAGACCGTTGCTAGAAGCTGCAGCTAGACTGCAGAAGCATTAGTTTTTTGTTTTTGAGGATGGAACAATTTCATACACAGATATAGGGAGGCTAGACCAACAGTTGGTTTATAATTTCATGTCAAGACGAAGAAGAAGATGAAAAAGATGGCTGAACTGTTCAGTGTCAATCCTGTGGAGATGGAGATGGAGGTTATAAATCTCCAAAATCATGTTCAGCTTAAGTCTCAGCAATACTCACAACATTTCTGGAGCCTTGTAGACCCAGAAAACTATAAGAACATTCACCAAGCAGCACTGAACATGTCTGCTTTATTTGGTTCTGTTCTACAGACCTTTGTGAAGCAGCTTTTTCTGGCATGAATGTCATGAAATCTAAATACAGAACAAGACCGACTGATGGACATTTAAATGACTCTATTAGAGTGAAGCTAAGTGGGTACACTCCAGCATACACCTCTATGGTGGACTCCATGCAGCGCCATTCATCTCACTGACTGTAAAAAAGAGTGAATGCACTTATTTGACCATAAGTGCACGATGCTTGTAAGGTGGTGATTAAGGACATGTATGTGAATTCTCAGTGATGTACTCACTATGTGGGCCATAATAATATGTGAGACATTTTCGTTTTCTTGGACCTTGATGTGAAGTTAAGATTTGTGATAAGCTTTAGGTATTGCAATTTCGTACGTGTACAAAAGTATAGCTTAATTCAACTGATGAGTGCTATGTGAATACATGTAAGCGATGTGATGCAAGTAGCTCTTGGCCACTTTCATTTTTTCAAAGTAGCTCTCAGATGAAGAAAGGTTGGAGACCCCTGATCTAGATCCTCTGTCTCGAGCCAGTTAACTAGCGGGCCTTCTGGAGCACCCTGGAACCGAGGGAAACTCTGAAAGAACACGCCCACTGGCTACAAATCAATATATGATTGGTTGATCAAACTGTCAGTCCAAACGTACGCTCTCATTCAGTGCAACGGCCAGGGCATTCGATCAAGGATGTAGAATACCTTGTTGAAGGATGTTCTACCCAGAGACCCAGAACAAGATCTGATTGGTTGCTTTCTTTTCTAACACAAAACCACTGAAATGCGTAGTGCATGGTCCGAGGAGGACAAACAAATCAACGTAACACTGTGATATTACAGATCAACAACACAGATACAATTCTCATTTATACATTTTATATACATTTTATTTATATAATTAAATACATTTTTAGTTTTATCTGAGTGTTCCAGAGTATTCTCTGAATACCTTGAAGGCCCTGACGGTTCGCCACTGCCAAATCCTAATAATGACAGAAATGGATGAATACATGACCAACGGTGAGCGGTGTACTCTGCTCTCAGAACCAGATAAGAAAAAATACAAAGATTGAATTTCCCCTTACGTATTTTCACCTTAAGACCTACATGGGACCACCTCAATGTTTGGTTCCTCTGCATTCACCTGACAGTAGGTGCTAGAAATCCCTCCGATGATACAGCGCCTTGTAGCGTCATCCATATGCATTGTGCCAAATTGACTGTCGCTCAACTATCAAGGAAGAAAGTAATTGCTGCTGTGATCGAGTTCATATGTCGCCTTCTCACTGATTATTTCAGCATCGCGCCGACACCTGCACAGCCTCTTCGGGTTTGTTGTCCTGTACTACTAGATGTGTCTGGATGTCACATTTAAATATCCCGTTATTTAAAGAACGATTGCATCTCAAACGACTGAAAAAAGGACGTGTGTGTGTGTGTGTGTGTGTGTGTGTGTGTGTGTGTGTGTGTGTGTGTGTGTGTGTGTGTGTGTGTGTGTGTGTGTGTGTGTGTGTGTGTGTGTGTGTGTGTGTGTGTGTGTGTGTGTGTGTGTGTGTGTGTGTGTGTGTGTGGGGACAGTGGATGCACTGCAGCAGTAATTAGACGGTTATCAAATGCAGACGCTTTAAATATCCGCATGTTCCCTCCACTTGGTGCTGCAATGCACATTTCTATTTAATGCCACACTAATGTGCCAATGTGTTGCCACAGCATCACATTACTGGAGCGTGATGTTCCTGCTCCGGGGCCAAACTCTCTGACTCCCTGTGTGTGTGTGTGTGTGTGTGTGTGTGTGTGTGTGTGTGTGTGTGTGTGTGTGTGTGTGTGTGTGTGTGTGTGTACTCTTTTCAAACTGCTGAGTACAAGCAGGGAGTGAGTTCACACTGGGTTAGCTCTGAGTTGGCTAAACAACAGATAGCAGAGATAACAGTGTCTGTGATTGTATAGGTGTGTGTGTGTGTGTGTGTGTGTGTGTGTGTGTGTGTGTGTGTGTGTGTGTGTGTGTGTGTGTGTGTGTGTGTGTGTGTGTGTGTGTGTGTGTGTGTGTGTGTGTGTGTGTGTGTGTGTGTGTGTGTGTGTGTGTGTGTGTGGTGTGTGTGTGTGTGTGTGTGTGTGTGTGTGTGTGTGTGTGTGTGTGTGTGTAGGTAGGTATGTGTGTGTGTGTGTGTGTGTGTGTGGGGTTGATTTCAGCAGCAACAGGGGAAAACACTGATAAGGTTTATTTTTCAGGTTCTGCAGTTTTAACGGAGATGACGGTTAGATGCTAACGAACGAAGATGTTTATTGACCTTTGCTGTGAAACCATGTTTACAGAAAGCAAAGGGAAGAAGACAAAGGAGAGAAGGGAAGAAGACAAAGGAGAGAAGGATCAGAGTTGCAATGACGTCAGTAAAAAAAGGAAGGATTGGGAAGTTGGGAAAAAGTGAATACAGGAAGAAAGTGAGAATGGGTGCAAAGGGAAGGAAGGGAGAAGAAGGAGAACATGGGAAAAGTTCATATCATGCCATGTGGTGCCAAGGGAGGTGTGTGGTACAGTGGGTTAGTGCGTTGGTGTTGGGATCAAGGGTCACAGGTTCAAACCCCACTGCAGTCAGCATGTCGTTGTGTCCCTGAGAGACTTCACCCCAAATGGCTCCTGTGGGGATTGCCTGTCTGTTTGGATACAAGCGTCTGTTCCAGCTAAAATGCTTTTATTTTGAAGGTGATGGGTCAATGTGGGCACACAGCTGGGTTTATTTAAGTCAATCAGGCATAGCAGCAGTCATTGGGCACCGGGAAGGTCTATGGTTTTTTACCAGTATCAGGGCTGAGTTCAGAAAACATTTCAACACCTTTTGCTGTATTGTTCCCGCAAGGTGAAGCCAATAAATACCACAAAAACGTTGATGCCTTGTCTGGATAATGGACTCATTACCAACTCATGATCTGCGTAAGATCCACTATACCTGGTGCCTCAGTGGCCTTTTGAAGTGTTATTGTTGTTGACAAATAGCCACTACAGCGTCTAACAAGTGACATGTAATGTAATAATGCATTACATTTTTTATTAGAGCGCTTTTACAGGTGCTCAAAGCGCTTTACAATTACACATTACACATATTAGACATGTAAGATTCATTACTGTGGACATTACCCACAGGAGCAATAATGTAGTAATGCAGTAATGTCATGTGGAAGGACATCAGAAATGAAAACAGGCAACATGAGAAAAGTATGAGCAATGTAAGGAGTGAAACAGGGGTATACAGATGACTGGGAGGAAAGGAAGTAACAAGTAAAGTAGGAAGAGTGGAAATCAGAGACGCAAAGGAAGAATAAGTCAACAGGAAAAACATCCTCAGCTCCTTCTCAGATCCTTCCTCTTTTCTTCCTCCCACCAGCTGCAGCCTAACCCATTGGGAGGGAGGAAGCCATCATCTTCACTTTCCCTCATCCCTCCTTCTTCTCTTCCCTGCATCTTTTCTCCCCAGATGTAAGCCCATCAAGAGGACACTTCACTCCCTCTTTTGGTGGGAGGGGAAGGTGAATCTATAAAAGATTCTCCGTCCCCCAGCCGATGGATTGATGTCAAAGAGTTTAACTCACAAAGGGCTGAATAAGTGGCTCCGTGGCCCGCTGTGTGTGCAGAGAAGCATGCGGATCTTTAACAGGACTCCATTGAGGTTGCTTGTTTTACCTGAGAAATAAGATGCTAATCCCCTTGATGTGCACCAAACGGAGAGGAGGTGATATCTGTGGGGGCGGACCAAACAAAGCTATCTCTGTGCCACCACGTCAACAAAATGCCAAAAGATCTCCTGTAAAACCACCAGGATATCAGACAGCCAACATGTAACAAACTGTTAAACCATCTTACTGACATTTTAATTAAGGCACATCTTATGCCGGTACTACTTTAAAGGTATCCTATATGCTATGTTTCAGCATGTATGTTGGGTCTCAGATATATAGAAATATATAAAAACATGGACTTCTGTTGCGTTAAAAAAGGGTCTGTCAATCAGAAAAACATCCAATGGGTTGTTATTCAAAGTGATGGCAGTTTACGACTTATTTTGTCATTTAGGTTTAATGTTGATTGGCAATTTAGTTTTAAATCTGTAGGAGCTTCCTCCCTATTGGCTTCCAAGGGTAGCTGAAATTGTACTTTATGTCTTTGTCACCTTCACATACACACACACACACACACACACACACACACACACACACACACACACACACACACACACACACACACACACACACACACACACACACACACACCACACACACACACACACACTCATCTCCAAGTGGGCAAAGAGAAGGCTTGAGCCTCCACCAAATCCCTTAAAGCTGTCATTGACTTCAAACACAGCGGATTCTTCTCAGTGGAGAGCCTTTACTTTCCTGTAGGATCCTTTTGATATGGCCTCTGTGGTCCAGAAGGTAAACCAGGGCTCGTTCAGAAGAGTCGACTTCATACACATAAACAAGCTCTGAAGCCGTCACAAGTGCTGCTTTATTTACTCTGACAGCAGCTTCTATAGAAAGAAGATATATATTAGTGAATGTGGATTATTCATATGGCGAGGGACACACTGGCGTTCACACACTGCAAACATGTAAAATCTTGCCAAGTATATTTGTCTAATTTCCAGTCAGAACATGTCGTTACACTTGATATAAACCTAATAACTTAAAGGTCACCTATCATGCTAATTGTAGGCAATAGGTCTCAGATATTTAGAAATATATATATTAAGAATCTTTCACACCAACGCGGTTCCAGGGCCGGTTCGGAGCCAGAGCCTGAAAAGCACCGTTTTTTCCTGTTCACACCGCAGCGGAGCCGCCTCTAAGCTCCGGAATCCGGTTCGTTTCAAGCACCAAAACATTGTCGGTCTAGAAGCAAGAACCGCATACGTCACGCTCACGTCGGAGGGGGGCGGGATTAACCTGAGCTAACAGTTAAAGGCGAGTACGGCAAATACAAGCATGCAGTAGCGCTGAGCAAAGTGACTAGAACGCGATCACACTTATTAAAACACACACTTTATAAAGTCAGGCAACACTAGCCAGGCTTCATGTGATTCTGTTTAATTGTACCTTACTTTGACCATCCGTTCGCTGTTATTGATCATTGTGGAGAGAGGCAGACGTGTTGTTTTAGCAGCTATCGGATGAAATCAATACATGGGCTGCACAGGTTGTCGTGTCCGACTATCACAAGTAGAATCATAATGGAAAACAAGCCGGTAAAATGTGCCTGTAGAAAACGGTTTATGCCACAATAGGATAGCAATAGCAAGTAGTCAGTTTAGCTTCGGTTGCTATGCTAACATCACCCATTTTATACCAGAGAAACTTTCATAACAGCGTTGTGATACCAAACAGCGTCAATTCAGACTGACACACATTCACTGATGGGGATCTGGGGATATGTATCAGCTGCTTGTGTGACAGTCAGACAGTTAATACTTTACAGCACTGCAGCGGTCGGTAAATGCCGCTGAAACACATTAATAAACAATGAACCACGTGACGGCACTCTGGAGAAAAGTATAAGGTTGGAGAAGTCGTTATTTAATTGAATCTGGCTTCGTGTGATTAAAAGCAACACGATCATCGACCGGACGCAGTCCCCCGTTGTTGTTGTTGTTGTGAGCGCCGTTGGGGAGAAAATCAGCGACGTAAACGGTGACGTCATGACGCAGCAGCGGCAGCACCAGTCGGGCTCTGGGCGGTGTGAACAAAACGGGGGCTGAAAAGAAAAACCGGTTCCGAACCAGAAAAGCTCTAGCACGGAGCTAGAACGGGAACCGCGTTGGTGTGAAAGCCCTATCAGTCAAAGTCTCTTAAAAACATCTTATTTTATAGGAAACTCACCAACTAACATCAGAAAACAGTTTTGTAACAATGTCCCTGATTCTGGTCAAATATACTTCAAAATAAGTTTTCCCAGATAAATACAAGATCTCATTTATTTAAATATTCCATCTTTACTTCAAGAAATCTAACCAAGCCATTTTGTACTTGTTCTATTGGCAGATTTGTTCACTTTTTAAAAGCATATAAATAGTGCATACATGTTCATAAAACATAATTTATGAGTGGTGTGGGATTGAGTGTCTCTATCAGTGAGTGACATGTGTGGTGTGTGTGTGGGGTGATCATCTATTCTGTGACCCAAATGTATGTGTTGAAAGACAACACAACCTCAATCCAGCCCTCCCATCCGATTCCACAGCTCATCACTGTCTGATACTCTGTGTGTGCGTGTTTATGTGTGTGTGTGTATGTGTGTGTATGTGCATGTATGTGTGAGTGTGCATGTGTGCGTGTGTGTATGGGTGTGAGTGTGCGTGTGTGTATATGTGTGTGTGTATGTGTGTGAATGTGTGCGTGCGTGTGTGTGCGAGAGTGTGTGTGTGTGTGTATGTATATGTGTGTGTATGCGTGTGTGTATGTGTGTGAGTGTGTGTGCGTGTATGGGTGTGAGTGTATGCGTATGTATTTGTGTGTGTGTGTATGTGTGTGTGTATGTATGTGTGTGCGTGTGTATGGGTGTGTGTATGTGTGCGTGTGTGCATGTGTGTGTGAGTGAGTGCGTGTGAGAGTATGATAAAAGGAATGTGTTATCCATCTTATCCAGAGGAGAGATGTTTTGAAAGGAGCTCCGGTATTAATAAATGCATGAGAGCCAACGGAAAAATAAAAGGACTTTGCAAAAATAAAAGAGGGAGATACAAAGATGTAAGCATGCTTGTTAGCATTCTCTGCGCTAGGAGCTACGTCCTCATTGAGAGACATATTATCTGTGGTCAGCCTTCCTATCTATTATTCACAGCTCTGTGAGAAACACTGGTGGCGAGATCAACAGCAGTCACTTACGATATATCCCCGAGCAATGTGCGAGAGAAACCTTAATAACGGAGATAGTGGAGAGGCTGCTAAGTTAGCAAAAGCTTGTGGAGAAAAAAGGCTTTGATTTCCAGGCGCTGCTATGGATAGATAACTGTGTTCGTTATTCTCGCGTCCAGGAGAGAAGCTTTAAAAAGGAGACTAAATGGAGTCTCTGAGAAGTTTCAAATGGTTACTTTAATTAATAAAAATGGCGCGGTTATGTTACAAGCAGAAGATTGTTCAGTGAGGAGAGAAAGGCTGCAGCTTCCTCTCGCAGTGGTCGGTCGTGCAGAAGAGACCTCACAAGCATTCGTCCTTCCCGCTTGCTGGCTGTTTGCTCCTCCTCTCTAGGGGCTGTGGTGACGTAGGAGACTTCCCCCTCGTTCTTCTGTGTCCGATATTGCGTTAAACGGAGGATTTCGACATTTTACATTCATTGTATAACTAGACACGCCTCTTCTCCTCCTAATCTCTTTCATGACTTTTCATCTAAAAAATACAGGAAAGACTTCACAGCATTTTGGTTTCCGGTAGTTCCGGATGTTGTCACAAGCTACCCACGTCTGTAAACAATAACGTATTCAAATAAACTGTACCTTCATTTAATATTCAGCAATAATGATCTCTTGGTTCAATTAGTTGTAGTGTTAAATCAGTAGGTTTCGGTGTGCATCACTCCATGTCATTTCGCTGCTAAATTCACATCGATAGGAAATGGTATATTAGCCACATGCTAAATGCTAACCGGAGATGAAGGATTTTCAGAATAAAAGCTTGGTATTGAGAACTTCCGGTTTTTTCCAGAATAAAATAGCATTTAAACTGACGGTATGTTTAAGCTACATTATGCTATCAAACATTGATTTTAATTTCTAACAGGATTCAACGCAAACTATTAAGCAGAAAATACAAAATAATCATATGTGTTTTCAGTGTATTCAGAAGCAGGTAATGTATGGGCTTTGTCTATTGGAGAATTTCAAAACATCTTGTTTGTCCTTTGGAGGAATCTCCTCTTGCCCTGTTTGAATCTTTAGCTGACTTTACACACAACAAACCACTTCCACAGCTTATTGCATCTTCCAACCTGCAGGACACGTACACACATGTCCGCAGATTGAGCATTCACGTCTGAAATGTTAATAAATTCAAGGGGAAATTGCTTTGTGTTTATCTGTAATATAACAAAACACCTCGACTGTGATCCCTGGCTCATGTCATAAGCTCACCAACATGGCATTTCTGATGCTAATTCCCCATTGTGTGTGAGGGCTTATTAGATAATATACCAACGTAATATGTGCCTTGCATGTGGACAATGAAATGTGTGGCTTCATCTTTATATTGAATTTAATAAGCAACTGGCCATCCTCTAAAGATGCAATTACTTTTTGTGTAAATAAAGGAAGTGCTGTATGTTTGATTTCTACCAGATAGAAATGTCTCGGTTTATGAGAGAAATGTTGGTTTGTTTTCAGCTCCGACATGTGCTTGTTAAGCTGCATTTCTAAATCTGGTTCTATGGAAACAACATTTGGCTTTGAGTGGTGTCCTGGCAGGCAGAGAATATTAAACGAGCCAGATAGCCTCGCTTTTTAGGAATCGGCTGCTGTCTGTTGCTAGGCGACCGCATCCTCCAAATTGTCAGGTTCAGGGCCACTTTCCCCCCTTTTCCTCCCCCTTTTTCCCTAAAAGAAATCTGCAGAGGAAAAGGTACTTTGTACACGAAGTGAAGCATGCACCACCCTCAGGATTCCTCATTTAAATAAATCCCGATATTTCAATATTTGACTTCTCCTTAACATATTAAAAAAACACTGCTTGTATTTCTACCTTTGTTCAGCGCCTCTTCTTCGCTCTGCCGGCAATTCCTTCTTTTGGGGCTGTGTTCTTTTCATCAAAAATCACTCTCCTTCACTGTCTTTGTTTGTCTCTCTCTCTCACACACACACACACACACACACACACACACACACACACACACACACACACACACACACACACACACACACACACACACACACACAGAGCTCTCCCTACCGCGTACATACTGTATGTCTGTGAGGCAGACTGTCTCTATAATTGGGTTATTCTTCTCTTCACCGGTCTGATGCACTGAGACACACTGGTACACACACTGATACACACACACACACACACACACACACACACACACACACACACACACACACACACACACACACACAAGGACGAGTTTGATACGTGGAGACGTTTTTGTACAGATTGTTGCTGAGGTAGGAGAAGCGCAGCCATGCATGTGTTTTACTTATAAATTCCTACGAGGGAACGCAGGGCCTCGCCTTGTGATTTTACACACAGGTTGATATCAAAAACGACAACACGGACGGTTTATTCTGATCGATGCATGGCCCGATGTGCATGTAAAACACCGCCTTTAACCGCAATGTATTCAGTTCTGATTACCACTCATGCATTGCAACTTTGAAACCTCTCTTCACAAATCAACCTAAGAACATATCGTGACCACGTAGCCTACAGTATCTGCGTTTCCTCCAGAGCCGAGGAACACTAACACATATGGACAGATGCACATGGGCATACAGTGATGAAAGGGCACATTTTCACAAGGTATAGTGAAGAGGGCACTCACATGCATCCAACCCCCCCCCCCCCCCCCCCCATGTATTTACTCGTCTTCCTCCCCTCTTCGTGTCGCACTCCCACAAACCTGCCTCTCGGTGAGCTGACCCTGTTTTAATGTGTGTTGAAAAGGTCGCTCTCGCTGCTGTCCACTGATTCAGAAAGTCCCTCCCAGGCCTTTGTGCATGGCTGCGCTTCAGTGTAATACCTCCAGACACCGGGGACATTCACTGTTTACACCACTGACACCCCTCACACACACACACACACACACACACACACACACACACACACACACACACACACACACACACACACACACCATAAACAACAAACTAAACACAAAATCAAAGGCAATAGCACGCCTGAGTGGGTGTCAGAATCCACCGGCTCGGGGATTTAAACCTGAAACATCCTCCTGACACAGTGAACGGACCGTCCTTTGAAACCAGTGTTTTCCCTTAATGAGGTACAAAGGGAGAGGAAAATAGGGCGACTGCGACCGAGCCAACATTTTTAAGGGGTGCCAACAAAGTGAGCACATTATGGCGGGAGAAAAAGAGAGAAGGAATCCCTGCAAGCTTTTTGATTCAGACTGTATGATGTTCATGATACAGATTTAAAAACAGTTTCCATATCAACAGGATGTTTAGTTTCTGATTTAAGAACATGTTGCAGGCGGTCGCTATGGACACATAGACAACTTTACTTTTTTCTGGTACACTTACAATTTCCTTCAACCGTACAAAGGCTTGTTATCATTTAGAGTTTAAAAACAAGTTAAACAATAATGAAAACAAGCTGTTTTCACTGGAAATAAGTTAAAAAATCTGCCAAATGAACAAATTAAAATGTGCTTGGTAAGATTTCTTGAAATAAGACGGGATATTTATATAAATCAGATCTTGTAATTAGCTGGGAGAACTCATTTTGAACTATATTTGACCAGAATCAGGACATTTTGTGTTACAATATAAGCCGCAAATACTCAAAAGTGTTTCTGTTTTCTGATGTTAGTTAAAAGAATATGTTTTTATCTGAGATACAACTCAAAATAATATGTTTTGACTTAACAAGATGATGCATTGTCTAAAAACAAGACCTGATATCTCACTGCAGTACTTCTGAAGTTATTATGTCTTATATCAGGGGTAGAGACACATTCTGACATTAGACGAATATACAGGGAAAGATTTCGAGTTTTTGTATATGTATATATGTCCATTCAAATGACCAACGTTTCACCGTGATGTCTTGTTTCATATCGACTGCTTTTTGCACACGTCTGCACAAACCTTTAGCAAATTCCTGACTTTTAAGACATTTCTAACTTGTTTTAAAAAATGTGATGTTTTGGATAACATACATTTTTTGGCGATAAAGTCAGATTTGTTGCGAAAACTGTAAACTGTACTGTTCTGTAGGCTAATAGACTTTAAGAGTGAATGCGCCTGCTGCCTGAATCTGCTTCATGGGATCTTTTAGGGTACCACTTTACAATAAGACTACCCTTATAAAGGATTCATAAAGGGTTTATAATTAGGTTATGAATTAGGTTGTAAACACTTTATTAATCATTAAGAACCATTTATAAACCAGTTCTAACATACATACATACATCAACACAGGCTCACTATTTGGCAAGATGACTAAGCCTTATATTGGCTACTTAGCGAGAATCAACTCAGTGAGCAACAGATACCAAGGATGCTGGCTGATGAAGAGGACGAAGTAAGCTAGGTAGCTGTTACGTTACCTTCTAAATCTAGGGGGTACAAAGGGAAGTAACAACACACAAGGATGACCAAGCACGACAAAAAAGGAGAGAAAACCGATCTCTGAGTAACGAACAAGTCGTTTAATGAACAAGACAGGAACACAGGCTCACCAGCCAACTTGCACAGAATACTACAGCATCGATATATCACGGATCATTGATATCCTATCAATCGGCAAGAAACAGGTCTGCACACATGCAGACAGAGGAGGAAAAAAAGGAGACCCCACTGCAGTCTTCCTCCGGCCCTATATGGAGGCCCTGATTTGGAATTAGGAGCACCTGGGGAGAGGCTGCACCTGGGGACAATCAGGCTGCACCTGGGGAGTCAGAGGGAGAGAGAGAAAAACACACACACGACCACACAAACACTACGGCACGTAACACTTCCCCCCATAAAACCAAACAAGTGTTTGGCCACAGTTACCAACAACACTCAGACCGTTGGACATAAATCGTGACATCTCACCCACGTGACAGTACATCGGCCACAACATTATCTGCTCCTTTCTTGTAGTTGATGACGATATTGAAGTCTTGTGCCAACAGGGCCCAGCGCATCAACCGCTGGTTGTGGTTGAACATCTGGGACAGAAATACGAGTGGGTTGTGGTCGGTGTACACCACCACTGGCGTTGAACTGGACCCAACATACACTTGAAAATGCTGCAGGGCAAGGAGCATGGCCAGAGTCTCCTTCTCAATGGTGGAATAATTCAGCTGATGTCGCTTGAACTTGGTCGAGAAGTAGCACACAGGATGGCACACACCCCCATCACCTTCCTGCAGCAGAACAGCACCAGCCCCAGAACCACTAGCATCCACCTCAAGTTTGAAGGGAAGGGTGAAGTTAGGCGCACACAACACTGGAGCACTACAGAGGAGAGACTTGGCAGAGCTAAAGGAGCGGCAACACTCCTCAGTCCATACAAATGGAACATTAGGGCTACACAGTTGAGTTAGCGGTGCCACAACTACCGAAAAGTTCTTGCAAAAACATCGGTAGTACCCAGCCATACCGAGGAACCGCCGGAGTTCACGTCGGGTGGCTGGGTACTACCGATGTTTTTGCAAGAACAATATAATGGCGCATTTCCTCTACAGCGCGGTTTAAGCGTGCCGTGCCCGGCCTATTTTGGTTGCGTTTCCACTCGGCGTAGTTCCGGCTACCGGGTACTTTTTCACAGTTTTCTGGCTCTCCAAAATCGAGGTTCTTTCCGGGCCAACAACCGGGCTGAGTATGCTAAACTAGTGAGAGAATGACTGGCAACTCCAACAAAATGAACATATTTGACCGTGATTTAATTGTAACACACGTTTAAAAATTATGCCGAAGTAACAACATACTGATACCGGTTAGTAAAAACCATGAATTAATGCTTTGACAAGTCTGCAGACAGACAGCAGGCGAAAAACCTTTAAAATGTGTTTTCTGAATGGAGATCGGCTAAGCTAACGCTGTATATGCTCCGACCGTCCACACTCACAACAACGGCCTACAGACATAAATAAAGCAGCGACTGTATTCGCCATGACACAGGCAGTTTGTGGTTTGTACTTGTTTAACTTTTGTCTAGTTTCTGAACAGATATGAGGAGCTGTGAGCTCTGAGTGCTAACAGCTAACGGCTGATGTTGGTTTTGTGTTTCGTATTGAAGATGACATCACGGCTCCGCCTACACTGCGTTACTATAGTTACTGCCCCAGTTCCTAAACTGTAATGGAAACGCAGCATAAAGTGAGCCTGGCCTACCAAGGCCGAACTATACCGTACTAAGCCGAGCGAGGCCCTGCAGTGGAAATGCGCCATACGACTTAGCAGTACAGATACATGTGGGCTCACTATTTGGCAAGCAACCGGTCACAGTTGCCCTGTTTATCTCATGTCTTATAAAAGCTTAGTAATGATTTATAAAGTGTTCACAACCTAAATAATAAATTAATTACAAACTATTCGTAAACCCGTTATAAGAGTAGTCTTATTGTAAAGTGGTACCTCTTTTATTTATTTATTTTTTTACACGTGGCCCTAATCTTCTTTTAAAAATTCTCAGAATCCTGATTTTTTTTCTCTCACCTTCATTAAATAATGACTTATTAATAACTTATAATGTATTTTCCAATTTCTGACTTTTTGGAAAAAAATCGATGTTTTGGAAAACATTTATTTCTTTGCGGAAAAGTCAGACTTTTTGCACTTTATGCTTCATTAAAAGCAGCTTTTATGATAAATATTCATACTAAATATTCTTATTTTCTAACGTCACATTTACTTTTTGTTATTTATTTTGCATTTATTTGCATTTGATATTGAAGTAATCCAAAAATATGACATTACTTTCATATTTTGATACTCAGATTAGGTTACTGATTATATTTGTGTACAGGTAACTAATAATTGTAACGGATTACATTTTTAACCTCTTAGGCCCCACGGACCCGGTTCCGGGGCCGAAATCGCGTCATTTGCAGGAAACAACGTCTAAGGAACCTTAATATTTAATAAACTATGAATATTTTATATCCATATAACGGGGAATAACTCATTTAACTGATCTTTTTCATTTTTTTTCAAAAATAAACACACAATG
Organism: Gymnodraco acuticeps; assembly: GCF_902827175.1. Classification (NCBI taxonomy): domain Eukaryota; kingdom Metazoa; phylum Chordata; class Actinopteri; order Perciformes; family Bathydraconidae; genus Gymnodraco; species Gymnodraco acuticeps. Next base: position 15,257 of record NW_022990890.1, read on the forward strand.
CTAACAGTGAGCCTCTGAATTAGCCCAGAGCGAAAAATGCTAACCTATTACTGCACCGAAAATCACTCCTAGCTCCCTTATTACTTATCCTAGCTGCACATCCAACACATCGTTTATGATCGTAAAGACACAGAATCTAACGGTGCCCACCTCAACACTGAAAGATACAAACTTGCGATGTTATCAACAAAAACGTACATCAAAAAATGTGGCGCTAGGTAGCCCACAACGCTAACATGGCTTACCTTGGTTTCGTCTGGTCAAAACTGGTCTTCAATGGCATTACAACGATAACAACGATGCTGTAGTTAATCCATAGGTTAATATCCAATGTGTCTGTGTCCCCTTTGAAATGTTCTGATAATCTATAAGCAGGGGTGCACATAACTTTTTTGCCCTGGTTCTCAAAGGAGCACCTGGAGATGTTGCTTGGTGCTCATCCTTAAAATGAAATAAACCGTAACTTTTGAGGGGGTCTTGACTTTATTTGCCAGACACACGGCACTGTACACACATGCAGAGGTGAACACAGAACACACATGCAGAGGTGAACACAGAACACACATACAGAGGTGAACACAAGACAACATTAATACGACCAGTAATCCTACAAGCCGTCATCACTACCCTCCTGACTGTTCTCCTCACTGTCTTCCTCTCTGTCAGACATGGTAGCTGATGATGTAGGCCTACTTCTTTCTCTCTGGTTGAGTCTGTGATTAGCTGCTTGCATCCACAAGTCAACAGCTGGTTTTGGGTCGAAAGTCTCTGTTGTCATCTTAGACAAGTGGATGTAATCAAATAAGTATGTGAACATAACCAATAACCTACCATAGCCAATAACAAATGAATGTAACTTATTTTATTTGTGTTGTTCATTCATATCTTATTTTACCTTAACATTTATTTATTTATGCTTTTTTTTTTTATCTCTCCAGTTTTAAAGGATATTTGTGGTTACTGTCCTATAGTATGCATTGGAATGATTTCAAACCTGTTTATCCCAATAATTATAAAGGAGTGCCTTGGAAATATGTGTTTACATCAATTGCGACCAAACCGTTTGAATTTAGACTAAGAGTCCTTTACCTCACTGAGCTGTAGTTAACTCATCAGCCTCTCAGTCTGACTGGAGAGGACTCTCCCTCCACATGATTGTAGAAACATCTTCTTCTTATATCCGTTAGAGCAGCTAGCACGGCACCAGATTATAATAACAACAGCGCTGGTACCGGTGCACCCTCCCTCTCTCACTCGCATTTTGGCTGTGAGCTGCGGGCGCCAGATAAGCCAACATCCCCCATTTTCATCACTTACAGCGCCCATCGTACAGGGCAAATGAAACGTGTAACCGGGGTGAAAAGGGTGTTACATTTACTTAATTGTGAATATTGTTACATCAAGGCCGAAAATTAGGATGAGCCCCAACGGTCAAAATGTTTTTTTCCCTCCTAGAACTGCCAGCGCAGCGCCTCCACAGATCTGGCGCCCTTGGCGAACATCTAGCCAGCGCTACGGGCCGACCCTGAGTTCATATCATGGTTCATATGCAACTCGCAAATACCTTTCTCTCTCTCTCTTCTCTCTCTTCTCTCTCTTCTCTCTTCTATTTTCTCTTTTCTCTTCTCTCTCTTCTCTCATCTCTCTCTCAATGTTGGTACGCAAATGCGCTTTGTTTCAAATGACCCGGTGCTCTTTTTTTGGCGGAGGTGCGCATGCGCACCTGCGCACCAGTTATGTGCAGCCCTGTCTATAAGCAATAAAACTGCAACTCCGTTTTAAAATATCAGAGAAGGCCATTCCTACACTCTGTAGCAAGATTGAATGTGCTAAGACGCAACCTTATTTTTTAACATTAGTGTGTGCGGGACGATTTTTCCCTTCGATTCTATTGGCTCTAACGGTCAGGAAGAGATGTCACATGTCAAAATCGAAGAAGGGGGGCCAGAGATAAGGAAAATCCACCCAAATGGCCCCAGCAGAGGGTTTTTTTGCTAAATCTGTCTAAAAAGGTCAAATATCACTTGTTTTGCATCAATCTTGATACAGGGTACTTATAATATGTTGTACTTTGGATTCCTAAAGCTTTTAGTCTACTAAGCCATCATCCAAGGTTAGTTTTCACTGTAAGTACAACATATATTTTGGACGGACACTATAATTTACAGTTTTTTACCATGTTCAATCTGAATTTTCTTTAAAATAAAAAAACATCTATATTGATTCTGACTTTTCTACATCCAACTCACAGGTTTATCATTACTTTGAGAAAAAAGATTATTAATTTAACCCTTTTAGAAGGGAAGATATGGTCATTTGTTGAAAATGTCATTTTCGAACCTGAAACCTGAAAAACAGGCTTGGGGCTTAAGAGGAAAGTAACCCTCCTTTACACGGTATCAATACATACCCTACAATAACCCTAGACCTAGTAATATTACAACTTTTACATTTCATTTCATTTAAGTGACGCTTTATCCATATCAGCTTAGAATGAGAGCAAGGACACGCATTCAGAAGAGCAAGAATCCTTGATGGATGAGAGCTATGGTCGTATTTTAAGCAAATTAATCATCTGTTCACAAGATGGGTATCCAATTAAGTTGAATTGGTATCACTTGAAGGGTATTTTGCACTCAATCATCACTTTTTAAATGATATACAGTGGCCTAGATTGGACCCATGTTTGAATCAGTGGCGTTTTCTCCTGGAGGCCAAGGGAAGCCAGGCTTCCCCTGTTTTTTCGGATTGTAGTTATAATTTTAATAAATACATAAAAACACTTCGTTTAGCACGTCTCTCCCCCATTCTCATTGAGTATTTTACAAATAGTGAAACAGCGCCCCTCTAGATGTTATGGTGAAACAGTAGATTGCACTCTCTGTTGCGAGAGGAGGCCAGCCGAAATTGGCTTCCCTTGGTGAAAAAAATGGAGGCCCACATGATGCCCCTGCCAACCTGTGATTAGTCAGGACCATGCCAAGGGAAGCCAGAGGCGGCTGGCTTCCCTTGCCTCACAATCTAATCAAATCGCATCAACTTAGTGTTGCAGTGACGCATCCTAAAACCCGGAAGTAAGCTGCGCTCGGTTTCCCTCGACAAAAAGGCAATGGGATTTCTCCATAGGATTTTGGAAAATAGCTCGAAATAAGGTCAGTGGAAAACGAACCTGTTAGATAAATGCAAGTTTTGTTCAGTCGGATAATATCCACATGTCTACCCTACTTTTATAGTTTTCTAATCATAAATCTAATCGATAGAAGATAGATAGCGTCACTGCACCACTCTCACCGCCGTTAGAAAGTAGCAAGCAACTGAAGCAAGTGCAATTATGGAGGGTGGAGATTTGGAGTATTTCCTCAAAAATAATTGTACTAAACTTCCGCTACAGCAGCAACAACAAATACAATCTGATGACAGGCCGATGCCCAAACTGGAGCTGTGTACAGAGAGGAAAAAAGGAGTCAAACGTAAAACGTTAAAGGTCTCCTGATTTAGTTTGTGAATGAATGCTTATTAGAGGTTCGGCTGGAGAGTGCGTGCGGACCTGTCGGTTAGATAACAGGCGTGTGTAAGTCCTGCATCTGTATGATACAAATGTGTGTAAAATGATACCGGGTGCTGTAATCACTCATCTGGTTACGTTATTACATTGACCACCACCCCCCCGACCCAAAAGAAAGGACGTATTATTGGTTTCCCCTAATTTTTTTCCCACGCCACGCTACTGGTTTGAATGACCCTCTCCTAGTTTAGATAACATGTCACGTCCATGTCCTGTGGCTTTGATGGTGGATGTTCAGTGTCTTGAGAGTATTAGTATATATTAGCCAACAGATGGGCTCCATTTCTCGCCTGTTGTTTTCTATAATGAAGAGCCATGTTCCTGTTTATCAGACAGGACACACTCAAGTCCAGAGGTGGGAAGAAGTGGAGTACAAATACTTAATTACTGGACTTAGGTACATCTTTCTGGTATCAGTGCTTTACTCCACTACTTATTTTCTGACGACTTTTTACTTTGACTTCTTACATTTTGAACACAAATACCTGTACTTTCTACTTCTTACATGTTGAACTCAAATACCTGTACTTTCTACTTCTTACATGTTGAACTCAAATACCTGTACTTTCTACTTCTTACATGTTGAACACAAATACCTGTACTTTCTACTTCTTACATTTTGAACACAAATACCTGTACTTTCTACTTCTTACATGTTGAACCCAAATACCTGTACTTTCTACTTCTTACATGTTGAACACAAATACCTGTACTTTCTACTTCTTACATGTTGAACCCAAATACCTGTACTTTCTACTTCTTACATGTTGAACTCAAATACCTGTACTTTCTACTTCTTACATGTTGAACACAAATACCTGTACTTTCTACTTCTTACATGTTGAACACAAATACCTGTACTTTCTAGTTCTTACATGTTGAACTCAAATACCTGTACTTTCTACTTCTTACATGTTGAACACAAATACCTGTACTTTCTACTTCTTACATGTTGAACACAAATACCTGTACTTTCTACTTCTTACATGTTGAACTCAAATACCTGTACTTTCTACTTCTTACATGTTGAACTCAAATACCTGTACTTTCTACTTCTTACATGTTGAACCCAAATACCTGTACTTTCTACTTCTTACATGTTGAACACAAATACCTGTACTTTCTACTTCTTACATGTTGAACCCAAATACCTGTACTTTCTACTTCTTACATGTTGAACACAAATACCTGTACTTTCTACTTCTTACATGTTGAACCCAAATACCTGTACTTTCTACTTCTTACATGTTGAACTCAAATACCTGTACTTTCTACTTCTTACATGTTGAACTCAAATACCTGTACTTTCTAGTTCTTACATTTTGAATACAAATACCTGTACTTTCTACTTCTTACATGTTGAACTCAAATACCTGTACTTTCTACTTCTTACATGTTGAACCCAAATACCTGTACTTTCTACTTCTTACATGTTGAACACAAATACCTGTACTTTCTACTTCTTACATGTTGAACCCAAATACCTGTACTTTCTACTTCTTACATGTTGAACACAAATACCTGTACTTTCTACTTCTTACATGTTGAACCCAAATACCTGTACTTTCTACTTCTTACATGTTGAACTCAAATACCTGTACTTTCTACTTCTTACATGTTGAACTCAAATACCTGTACTTTCTAGTTCTTACATTTTGAATACAAATACCTGTACTTTCTACTTCTTACATGTTGAACTCAAATACCTGTACTTTCTACTTCTTACATGTTGAACCCAAATACCTGTACTTTCTACTTCTCTCATTTCCCAAACAGCTGGTTCCTTTAGTCTGAATGTGTGTTTGATGCGTGATCATTATTCTTTAGAGTCATTGCGTGCCTATTGATTTGAACACGATCCGTGTATCCATCATTTCCTGCTCTTCTCTAAAGAAGAGGGACCAATGGAAACGTTGTCATGTTGCCGTTGTTCAGCATGGAAACATTCATTAGCTAACAATGACATTATTGTTCTATTGATATAAAGGGAGGTCAGGTACTCTTTAAAACAGCTGCTAGTTATGGGTACTTTTTACTGAAGTACATTTCAAAGCCTCTTTACTTTGACTTGAGTAAAGAAGTTTAGTCAGTACTTCTACTTTCACCAGAGTATTTTTAAACACCAGTATCTGTACTTCTACTTGAGTAAAGGATGTGTGTACTTTATGCTTTTGTCTCAATCACCCCTTCCTCTTTCTTCTGTCTTCATCTTTCTTCCTCTACAAGGTGTATGTCTTTCTGTCACCACATGCCAAACATACGTCTCATTATTCCCTCCCTCTGGTGAGCGATGCCCCGCAGGAACGTCTTCGTCTATACCTTCAAAAACAAACCGTTGAATGTACATGTGCATCTCTTCAGACGTAGCTTTGGTTGGATGACAGGTTCTGCGTTAATTATCTCCCCCTCTTGATGCTGCCCGCCAACTTCTGTCCCCCAAGATAAATTGCAAAGACTTACGGTCTGTTATGTGCAACACAGATGGTTGACGTGTAAATAAGAAATACAGTGAAGATAACCAAGCTACATGTGCTGGATTATGCTGTTACTTTGATAAGAGATAAGATCAGAAGTACTTTATTGATCCCAATGTGGGACATGTTTGTGTTGCAAAGACAAGGCATTGCACAATACAAATTAAAAGACTATAAATAAACAAGAAAGTAGAAAATATACATGTTGAATTTACAAATTAACAAGATATAAAGCAAGTTATGAGTGTCACTAATCGTGCAAAAATATTCACTAATAGAAATGATTGTTGATAAAAATCTGTTTGTAGAATATTTGTTTTTCAGGATTACATCTGAAACTTTGCTGCGTCACAAAAACGTAAAATTAAAATCAAGGCTTAGTTATTTCAAAGAGGTTAGAGAGGGTCTTCATTTCTTTTTGATGCAGGTTTTTGTCAATTTTACAAGCACTAAAGTGTTGTATCAGTGGACAGCTGAGCAAACTAACACTGATATGATTTCATACTGACATCTGATTGGACGATACAGGTGTCCATTAAGGACCTGTTTTTATACTCAGACTATTAAGGATGTATTGTGACGTTTGATCTATAAAATGTAAGAATACGATACGATAATCCTTTAATGGTCAGATCAAGTCTGAAATGTGACTTGCTTCCCAGCAGCTCCATGTGTAACATCAACAGACAAATATCAAGACACAACACATGAGAAACAAACAACAAACATTTAACACATCACAATCAGTGAGAGAACAGCTGGGCCTTCATTTGATCTGGGATTCAGCTCTACAGTGGAAAATCACATTTGGTCTTCAAAGTCCAAGGTCACGTCTTTAAACGTCTTGTTTGGTCAGTGCAAAAGCCAAAGATATTTGGTTTATTCAATAAAACCCAGAAACGGAGGAAAACGTCCATATTTTAAAAGGCTGAAAACTACCTTTAAGTGTGGAAAATAGCTGCAGATTATATTTGTCTCTGTTAATTAATCATCTAATGTCCAGTACTGTTTTCCCACATGCATGTGAGTCATAATCGCACACACACCCTGATCTGAGGCTATAGGACACACCAACAACACACATTGTCTCACCCTTCACCCTCCTGACCTCCCACTTCTCCCAGAAACAAGTAAACACCCCGGATTTGAGTGATTATCCAGAAAATATCCTGACACGCCTCCTCGGGCTACGCTTGAGACGAAGAGCTGCTGAACTCCACGCCTATACCTTCCATTCATAACACGCACGCACGCACGCACACACCACACACACACACACACACACACACACACACACACACACACACACACACACCACACACACACACACACACACACACACACACACACACACACACACACACACACACACACACACACACACACACACACACACACACACACACACACACACACACACACACACACACACACAGTTTTCTTCTTTGTCTCCATGTATATTTTGTTATTTGTCTTCACGCCTGTGTATCTGTGACACTGTACTTGTATGCACTTGTCTTGTAACACACACACTCACACACTCACACACACACACACTGTTTTTGTTTTCTTCCTTGTCTCCATGTATATTTTGTTATTTGTCTTTACTTGTAAATTCTCCTTACTGTCTTCTGTGTATCTGTGACACTGTACTTGTATGCACTCCTATATCACTAAATACACAAATATACCTTTTTTCATGGTTCACTGAGAACCACACACACTCGTCTGTGTTGGATATGGTGTGTGTGTGTGTGTGTGTGTGTGTGTGTGTGTGTGTGTGTGTGTGTGTGTGTGTGTGTGTGTGTGTGTGTGTTACATGTTGTGATCATGGACCCCTTGTTTCTGTTGTGTGATTGTGATGTGCTATATGTGACATGTATGTAGTAACGTGTGTTGTTTGCATTTTAAGCTGCCCCATTTACTGTGTTTTTGTGACAGTTGATCAATGGGGACTGTCCACGACACTATACACAAATAAACTAAACACACACCTTACACAAACACACACACACACTTCTAACCTTCTTCTTATCGTGTCCACAAGGCAGTCAGTTACAGGATCTTGGTGTTCTGTGGCTTACTTACAGCTTTCAGCGTAGCTTGTAGCGTAGCTTGTGCAGACTAGCTTGCGGCTAGCGTAGCTTGTGGCTTGTGGCTTGTAGCGTAGCTTGTGGCTGTTTTGTAGCTTGTAACTGTTGCTAGTGGTGATAGGATTAGCAGTATCTAGTCGCTCTAGTTCAGGGGTGCCCAACCAGTCGATCGCGATCGACCGGTCGATCGCGAGGAGATTCCCAGTCGATCGCTAGATGTGTCTAAAAATAGAACAACGACATTCTGTTTTATTGTTAATGTCCTGTAACATACATTTCCTGTGCCAGAATAATGCACTTGACGCATCAAAGCTTTGTGATTGGCCGGCGTGACCCCAGGCAGTGCACTAGTTAGCTGACGTTGTCCGTGGGACCGTGTCAACTCAACAGGAGTGACAGTCCGCACACACGTAAAAGTCATGTGAGAGGCCGTGCAGGCTGTCACCCAGGCAGAGAGCGCTCTCCAGCACGACCGCAATTACGGCAGAAGCAAAAAAGCCCAAAATATATCATTTTCACTCCGAGTGGGAGGATGATTATTATTGTATCTATTCCAATCAGTGGCGGTTCTAGACCAATTTGACTGGGGGGGCCACTGGGGGGGCCACTGGGGGGCCAGTAATTTTCTGAGGGGGGCACAATAAATGCAGGACGAAAAAGAGAACTAGACAGTATGAAGTAATTGCGCATAAGAAAACAATGCAATACAGTTATTGGTATTTGTTTCAGTACACTTATTTATTTCAGATAGATCTTATAGTTATTACTGTTATAGTGCAATGTTTGCACTAACACCATATTTATATAAAAATAAAGGCAATGAACAGTTACATCTCTACTTTACATAAGGGTGTCTGCACAATCTCACATTACAGAAACAAAATCCTGCGGTTTTTGGAAAACCGAGTACCAGAAAATATACATTTAAAAAAAAACAAAAAAAAACTTTTCATTGTTAGGGGGGCCACAGGGGGGTCAGAAGTCAGTGTTAGGGGGCCACTAGCCCCCCCTGGCCCCACCTTAGAACCGCCCCTGATTCCAATTGAAAGTCCATCTGTCTCATCTGTAATGCGAGCGTGGCTTTATCGAAGAAGGCTAATTTAGGAGCGGCATTTCAAAACAGTGCACAAACGCTACGAGACGGAATTCCCTCCTAATTCTGCCCTACGCTCCAAAAGGGGAGGGGCCTGAAAGGACAGCTAAATGCACAGCAGTCCATTTTCACCAGGCCCAACAACAAGAGCAAGGCTGCTACCAGAGCATCTTATCGTGTCAGTCACGTTCTTGCAAAACACATGAAGTCTTTCAAAGACGGCGAAGTTGTGAAAGAAGCATTCCTGGAGGCTGCAGACGCGCTTTTGGGGGACAGTAAAAATAACAGTAGCATTTCAACAGGTTTTTGATATAATAAAAACTCAAGTTAGATACCGTTATTAATCAGCTGTAAGTTTTAGTTTGTTTGAACTTATTCATTAATTCAGGTTAAGAAACTAGTGTTGCTTGCATCCTATTTTAAAGGCATTTATTTTTATATTCTACTAAAATGCAACAAAAAAAGGGTTTGATTAATTGTGTTTTATTGCACTTTGGCAGCAGATTCCTGTGTAGCTTCAGATCTGAGTTGTCTTATTAGTAAGCCTAATTTATACTTTTGTAGCAACACTTTTTATATAATGGCAAAGAAAGGGTTCAGAGTCTTTCTTTTTTCCCTGTGTCATATGTGGCAGCACTGTTCAATGGTTCTTGAAAACATTACCCACTGTAGTATGTGATGTGTGAATAAACTCCAACTCTGTACCAACAACACTGTTGTGTAACTTCAGTTAAATACTTGTAGCCTATGTGTGTAGATTAGAAAGAGGTAAGATAAAGGATCTGCAGTATTTTATGAAGTATTAATCGTACAAAGGTCAGCTTTATACAAGTAGAAGTGTGTATTTACCTGGTAGTAGGCTGTCAGTAATGGCTACGCCTCTCTATTTGGACTGGTAGATCTCGGCAGACTGGCCACTTTAAAAGTAGCTCTCGGTTCAAAAAAGGTTGGGCACCCCTGCTCTAGTTGATCTTGTCGATCTCGTCAATACTCCCAGGGCCGCGACGTGGACGCTCCTTTCATGACCACCACACTGGAAAAAATGCTGCTCCAACAACAAGTAAATAATAATAAAAACAAGGTGTTTCGCTTTTAATAAGTGAACAAATCTGCCAATAGAACGAGTACAAAATGTCTTGGTAAGATTTCTTGAAGTAAAGATGGGATGTTTAAATAAATTAGATCTTGTATTTAGCTGAAACTTATTTTGAAGTATATTTGACCAGAATTGGGAAATTGTCACAAAAAGGCAGAAATGATAAGACGCTCTCTGCTTTCTGATGTTAGCTGGTGATTTTCCTAAAAAATAAGATGTTTTTAAGAGACTTTGACTTTAAAGATGCCTTGTCTAAAAACAAGACTTAGGTTATTAGGTTTTATATCAAGTGTAACGACATATTCTGACTAGAACTTAAAACATGTTTTGCAGTGCAGCAGTGCTTATAGGACACAGGAAAGTGGTATCAAGTGCACAGGGGCACTAAAGCAACCCGAAAAAACAAGCCATTTTTGAAAGTGGGGAATACACAGAGAATGGGTTCTTTGACAGGAGAGCTAAATCAGCATCATACTGGGACAGATGGTGGATGTAGCTGCGGGTTGAAACATATGGACGTGAAAACTCGCAACGATTGGCCATCAATTCAAACACAACCTGTACCACGCTTCCAGCTTGTAAACAAGAGCCTACACACACACACATAAAATAAACACACACAGTCGCCGTCTGTCTCTTTCGTTACGAGTGCCGCAGGGCTTCAGAAACGTTGGGTGGACAGATGATGCAATAATGTCATATTATGGATCAGAGTAATAAAAGTAGGCCGTACAGGCTTACATCTGTGTTTCCAGGGTGTAAAAACACACACCAAGACAGTGAGCGGAATAATATATGATTGTGTGACAGTAATCTCGAAGCATCTGAAAATGAGGCAGAAATGTGATTTGAAAGTCTGAGACGAGTTCCATTTTTATAATTGAGATATTTTCCTTCGTCTCCCTTTTCCCATTCTTCTTCCTCAATTCTCCCGCTCTCTCTTATCACAAAGTGTAATTGAGGGGCAGTGATCGTAATCTATGTGTGTCTCCATGATTGACGAGAGTGAACGCCAGACCCCATACCATTTCTCACTCACACACACACACACACACACACACACACACACACACACACACCATTAAACACACAGGACCTATATATGTCACAACGATTGAGCGCTGAACTCCACACCTTCAACATATACAGAGGAGAGGAAGTGGAATCTAAAGCGAGGCGATGTGACGCGTTTGCCATCTAAACGTAGAGCAAGGCAAGTTTATTTACATATAGCACTTTTCAACACAAGGCAATTCAAGGTGCTTTACAAAAACTAAAGACATTAAGAGCATAAACACATTATGCACTACAAAAACTTGAAATCTTGCCCAGTATATTTGTCTAATTTCTAGTCAGAATAAGTCTCTACTCCTGATATAAGACATTAGACCTTCAGAAGTGACACCGGAGTGAGATATCAGGTCTTGTTTTTACACAATGCATCATCTTGTTAAGTCAAACAATCTTATTTTGCGTTGTATCTCAGATGAAACACATATTCTTTTTACATATTAGAAAATCACATTACATGACATGGTACTTGTTAGACGCTTTTACCCAAAGCGACTTACATACTCAATACTGTGGACAATCCCCACAGGAGCACTTTGGGGTGAAGTGTCTCAGGGACACAACGACATGCTGACTGCAGTGGGGTTTGAACTTGCTACCCCCTGATTAGAAGTCCAGCACACTACCCACTGAGCCACAGCCTCCCGTTACCTACTAACATCAGGAAGCAGAACACTTTTGAGCATGTGCGGCTTATTTTGAAACACCACATGTCCTGATTCTGGTCAAATGAGTTCTACCAGCTAATCACAAGATCTGATTGATCTAAATATCCCTGCTAATGTTCACTTGTTCTATTGGCAGATTTTTGTACTTATTTCAAGTGAAAACATCTTGTTTTCATTATTGTTCAACTTGTTTTTGGAGCCGCATTTTCTTCCAGTGTAAACATTAAGAAGCAAAGATAATAAAACATGAATAACAGGTACGTGAATAAAAGTTACAGAGCAGTGTGAGATGTGAATAGTTCAATTAAAAGCAGCGGCAAAAAGAAAAGTCTTCAGCCTGGATTTAAAAGTAGTCAGAGTTGCAGGTTTCTGGGAGTTTGTTCCAGATATTTGGAAATATCCCAAACCAAATTCTCTCATTCCTCTACTTCTAGTCTTCCTGTGACATTAGAGTTATTTTGACACTTTCCTAACCTTTTTATATTCCTTTCATTACATCACATGTCACTTGTTAGATACTTTTATCCAAAGCGACTTACATACTCAATACTGTGGACAATCCCCACAGGAGCACTTTGGGGTGAAGTGTCTCAGGGACACAACGACATGCTGACTGCAGTGGGGTTTGAACCTGTGACCCCCTGACCCCAACACCAACGCACTAGGCCACTGTGCCACACGCCTCCGTTTCACCCTTCTCTTTCATCCATTTTGCATCCCCGGACAACACATTTCCTGTTTTACTGTTACCTGAACCCATCTTTGACCTTTCAACCACTTTTCCTTTCAATGACCAGAATTAGGATATTTAAACCTAACCCTAAAATGTGCATGAATATGTATATGTGTACATATGTATGTGTATGTACAGTATATATAGAATTGTGTTTATCCGTGTGAGTATTTAACTCATTTGACAATAAAGTTGACTTTGACTAATAAAATAAATAAATAAAATAAAATAAATAAAATAAATAAAATAAATAAAATAAATAAAATAAATAAAATAAATAAAATAAATAAAATAAATAAAATAAATAAAATAAATAAAATAAATAAAATAAATAAAATAAATAAAATAAATAAATAAAATAAGTAAAATACGTAAAACACGTAAAATAAGTAAAATAAAATGAATAAAATAAGTAAAATACGTAAAACACGTAAAATAAGTTAAATAAGTTAAATAAAAAAATACATAAAGTACATCAAATACATACAATCAATAAAATCAATAAAAATCAATACAAATAAATTAAATAAATACAAATTAAATAAATGGCAGGGCTGCTGAAGATTGGCGTGTATTTTCGCAGTGTCTCCAGCCAAGATGTATGGCCTCTTTCTGGGTTAGTTAGCCTAAGGCCTGGAAGATGGTGTGGCAGTTCCTGAACGTCTCATGACACACTTCTGCACGGCTGTGGAAGAGATCTGACATTTCTGTACATCGCTCCAGGTATCTGAATACGTCAGAATCCCCTCCAACAGCCATGACATGTACATGACAAGAGGTGGGTGTTGGTTGATTGATGAAAGAATGGGAACAGGGAGGGGAGGATACACCCAGAAAAAAACTGGGTTTACTTTGCTTTTTATTCGCCTAAATAGATTTTACCAACCTTTAAAGTGCTGCCATAAAACCTCATGACCTAAATACATGTAATACATCAAAGTAAGAAGCCTTAACTGCAGTGGAAAGTCGTATCAATATCTGATACTTGTTATATAAAGATTGAATGTCTTATGGGGGAATACATGAATACATTTAGAAATGGATGGCTGAGTGTTATCCGTATAATTAATATCTTTTATACATACAAACATATCTTTTTATATAAAAGTTTTACACAAATATGCGCTTTTTTCTACTTATTTAAACCTAGTGGTGTTTAGATATTAAGGTTTTGAGAAATTCGACTCAAATGGGGTTCAGTTTGCACTAAAGGACGTGCTTATTGGATGTGGAGCATTGTCCAAACCATCTTCCCTTTATATTCTACATGTCACACACACACACACACACACACGCACCCATATCATGTATACATCACTTCATTGACTTACATGCATTTCCTGGAGACTTATCCTAACCTTAACCATAACCAACACATGCCTAACCCTAACCCTAACCCTATCCCTTAACCTAACCCTAACCAAGTCTTCACCCTAAAATTAATGATTCCCCTTATTGTCCCCATAAGGGAAGCCAGTCCCCACACGTGACTGTGTAAACAGATTTGGGTCCCCACAATGTAAGTAATACTAGGACACACACACACCATTGGCCTTCGGGAGCATCAGACACTTTCTACGCTGCTATGGACAGTCTTTAGCACTAATGTATATTTTTTCTGTGATAGATTCATCCTCATCCATTTTTAAGCGACTGTTATTTTGTATATATTGACTGTTGTGCTTTTATTTATGCTCTTTAATGTGTGCATATGTGTCTATGTTGATTATGTATGTGTTTATATATACGTATATTTTTATAAATAATGTTACATATATTTGTATTTCTTTCTCGGGATTGTGAGAAACTGTTTTTCGATCTCTCTGTCTGTACACACAAACTGAGAGATTGACAATAAAGTGGAAAATCAGGTACTTAACAATCCTAAAATGCATGTTCTTAACCCGATAGTCCAACAATGCCAGTTGAAAGAGGGTTGGAAAGAGTACACACACATCCAATACAATGGAGTCTTTCGTAGGGTAAAAGTGTGTGTACAAAATAAAGGGTGAAATTATCCTACACTATAAATAAATTGGAAAAATATCCTCTGGCACAAATGTGAAGGACAGCATTGGATACAAAAGGTCAAAAAGTAAAAGTCCATAAATACAATCCCACGTTCCCCTCGCCTCTAAACCTGTTCAATTACCTCCTAAATCTGAATCTCATTGGAAATGCATTGACCACCACATACACTGTATACTGTATGTATTAAAGTTTAATGAGCATTACCAGTTTGCATTGCATTCAGACATCAAACAGGCTCGCGCACACACATGTGCACGAATGTTGGCAGGCTGCCCCGGCCATGTGTGGGAAATATAAATAAAGAGATTGAGAAATCAAGGCATAAATGAGGCTCGACACTCTTTCGTCTCACAATCCCTTTCCCCATTACGAGAGGGGACACAGACCCCAAATGATCTCCCTCCATCTTTCCTCTGGCTCACAATGGAAGTGGACACCAGCAACAATACTCA
Source organism: Gymnodraco acuticeps (assembly GCF_902827175.1). Lineage (NCBI taxonomy): Eukaryota > Metazoa > Chordata > Actinopteri > Perciformes > Bathydraconidae > Gymnodraco > Gymnodraco acuticeps. The sequence goes on from NW_022990890.1 coordinate 30,533, forward strand.
TTTACCTCCTGTCTGTCTCATACACACAAACAGTTGACCTCCTGGAAACTCCCCCAGTTACTGAGGAGGAGGAAAGATGGTTTCCCTGAACCCAGAGGACAGATTCCAATTTCATTTCACTCTGAATTTGATATCACAAACACATCAAGTCTGTTTGCACGCAGAGGTGGAAAGTAGTGGAGTACAAATACTTTGTTACTGCACTTCAGTACATTTTTCTGGTATCAGTACTTTACTCCACTACTTATTTTTCTGACGACTTTTTACTTTGACTTCTTACATGTTGAACTCAAATACCTGTACTTTCTACTTCTTACATGTTGAACACAAATACCTGTATTTTCTACTTCTCACATGTTGAACCCAAATACCTGTACTTTCTACTTCTTACATGTTGAACTCAAATACCTGTACTTTCTACTTCTTACATGTTGAACACAAATACCTGTATTTTCTACTTCTTACATGTTGAACCCAAATACCTGTACTTTCTACTTCTTACATGTTGAACCCAAATACCTGTACTTTCTACTTCTTACATGTTGAACCCAAATACCTGTACTTTCTACTTCTTACATGTTGAACACAAATACCTGTACTTTCTACTTCTTACATGTTGAACTCAAATACCTGTACTTTCTACTTCTTACATGTTGAACACAAATACCTGTATTTTCTACTTCTTACATGTTGAACCCAAATACCTGTACTTTCTACTTCTTACATGTTGAACCCAAATACCTGTACTTTCTACTTCTTACATGTTGAACCCAAATACCTGTACTTTCTACTTCTTACATGTTGAACACAAATACCTGTACTTTCTACTTCTCACATGTTGAACTCAAATACCTGTACTTTCTACTTCTTACATGTTGAACCCAAATACCTGTACTTTCTACTTCTTACATGTTGAACCCAAATACCTGTACTTTCTACTTCTTACATGTTGAACCCAAATACCTGTACTTTCTACTTCTTACATGTTGAACCCAAATACCTGTACTTTCTACTTCTTACATGTTGAACTCAAATACCTGTACTTTCTACTTCTTACATGTTGAACACAAATACCTGTATTTTCTACTTCTTACATGTTGAACCCAAATACCTGTACTTTCTACTTCTTACATGTTGAACCCAAATACCTGTACTTTCTACTTCTTACATGTTGAACCCAAATACCTGTACTTTCTACTTCTTACATGTTGAACACAAATACCTGTACTTTCTATTTCTTACATGTTGAACCCAAATACCTGTACTTTCTACATCTTACATGTTGAACACAAATACCTGTACTTTCTACTTCTTACATGTTGAACACAAATACCTGTACTTTCTACTTGTTACATGTTGAACACAAATACCTGTACTTTCTATTTCTTACATGTTGAACACAAATACCTGTACTTTCTACTTGTTACATGTTGAACACAAATACCTGTACTTTCTACTTCTTACATGTTGAACACAAATACCTGTACTTTCTACTTCTTACATGTTGAACTCAAATACCTGTACTTTCTACTTGTTACATGTTGAACACAAATACCTGTACTTTCTATTTCTTACATGTTGAACACAAATACCTGTACTTTCTACTTCTTACATGTTGTCCCGGGGGACTCCCGAGGCAGTTGCAAGGTACCGACAGGCCCGAAGGGCAGCAGCCTCATCCGTGGCCGAGGCAAAGCAGCGGGTGTGGGAGAAGTTCGGAGAAGACATGGAGAAGGACTTTCGGGCGGCACCAAAGTTGTTCTGGAAAACTGTCCGACACCTCAGGAGGGGGAAGCAGGGAACCATCCAAGCTGTGTACAGTAAGGATGGGACATTGTTGACCTCAACTGATGGAGTGTTAGGGCGTTGGAAGGAACACTTTGAGGAACTCCTGAACCCGACAACTCCGCCCTCTATGTTAGAGGCAGAGCTGGAGTATGACGGGGGATCAACACCAATCTCCCGGGGGGAGGTCACTGAGGTCGTCAAACAACTCCACAGTGGCAAAGCCCCGGGGGTGGATGAGATCCGCCCGGAAATGCTGAAGGCTCTGGGTGTTGAGGGACTGTCATGGTTGACACGTCTCATCAACGTTGCGTGGAAGTCGGAAACAGTACCGAAGGAGTGGCAGACCGGGGTGGTGGTTCCCCTTTTTAAAAAGGGGGATCAGAGGGTGTGTGCCAATTACAGAGGCATCACACTACTCAGCCTCCCCGGGAAAGTTTACTCTAAGGTACTCGAAAGGAGGGTCAGGCCGATTGTCGAACCTCAGATTGAGGAGGAACAATGCGGATTCCGTCCTGGTCGTGGAACGACGGATCAGCTTTTTACTCTCGCAAGGATCCTGGAGGGGGCCTGGGAGTACGCTTATCCGGTCTACATGTGTTTTGTAGACTTGGAGAAGGCGTATAACCGAGTTCCCAGGGAGTTACTGTGGGAGGTGCCGCGGGAGTATGGGGTGAGGGGGTCTCTACTCAGGGCCATCCAATCTCTGTACTCCCAAAGCGAGAGCTATGTCCGGGTCCTCGGCAGTAAGTCGGACACATTTCCGGTGAGGGTTGGCCTCCGCCAGGGCTGCGCTTTGTCACCAATCCTGTTTGTAATATACATGGATCGGATTTCGAGGCGTAGTCGTGGGGGAGATGTGCCGGAGAATCGGAGCAGCGGGAGCGGTACTGCAGTCGCCTTACCGCACCGTTGTGACGAAAAGGGAGCTGAGCCAGAAGGCAAAGCTCTCTGTCTACCGGGCCATTTTCGTTCCTACCCTCACCTATGGTCATGAAGTATGGGTCATGACCGAAAGAACGAGATCGCGGATACAAGCAGCCGAGATGGGTTTTCTCCGCAGGGTGGCTGGTGTCTCCCTTAGGGATAAGGTGAGAAGTTCGGTCATCAGGGAGGGACTCGGAGTTGAGCCGCTCCTCCTTCGCGTCAAAAGGAGCCAGTTGAGGTGGTTCGGGCACCTAGTTAGGATGCCACCTGGGCGCCTCCCTAGGGAGGTGTTCCAAGCACGTCCAGCTGGGAAGAGACCAAGGGGTAGACCTAGGACCAGGTGGAGGGATTATATCTCTTCGCTGGCCTGGGAGCGCCTTGGGATCCCCCAGTCAGAGCTGGTTGATGTCGCCAGGGAAAATAAAGTTTGGGGCTCTCTGCTGGAACTGCTACCCCCGCGACCCGACCACGGATAAGCGGGAGAAGATGGATGGACATGTTGAACTCAAATACCTGTACTTTCTACTTCTCTCATTTTCCAAACAGCTGGTTTCTTTAGTTTGAATGTGTGTTTTGTGGCGTGATCATTATTCTTTAGAGTCATTAGAGTCATTGAGTGCCTATTGATTTGAACACGATCCGTGTATCCATCATTTCCTGGTCTTCTCTAAAGAAGAGGGACCAATGGAAACGTTGTCATGTTGCCGTTGTTCAGCATGGAAACATTCATTAGCTAACAATGCCATTATTGTTCTATTAATATAAAGGGAGGTACTCTTTAAAACAGCTGCTAGTTATGGGTACTTTTTACTGAAGGACATTTCAAACCCCATACTTCTTTAGTTTAGTCAGTACTTCTACTTTTACCAAAGCATTTTTAAACACGAGTATCTGTACTACTACTTGAGTAAAGGATGTGTGTACTGAGTAGGGGACTAAATCCTTAGAAAAACGTCAAAATAGAGAGAAAGCGTTGAAGTAAACAAGGGGAAATGTCTCTCTGAATAGCAGCGCTCACCCTTACAGATTATAGCTTGACATTTGGAGTCAGAGGCAGTGAAATGTCAGATGGGTTATGACAGGAATGGTGATAGGCAGATTATGACTGACCTCTGACCTGGAAGTCGTGAAAGGTCACAGCTCACTCAGCCATCTGTGAACTGATGTGCTGTCAGATCACAAAATGAAAGGGGTCCGATCCAAATACGGATACAGAGGAACGTTTGCCAACACGGACATTTCAGAGCGGGTTGATTTCATCTGTTGGGAACATCCTGAATGTCCTCTTCCAATATGAGAGTAATATGATGACAAAGGTATCCCAACTGTAGCTGTGTTCATGACAGGATGTGTGATTACCGAGAAGAGCATCAGACTGTTTTAGGCATATGATAGCTATGTGATTAACATGATGATTCAGCCTCTATGGAGAGAGACATATGACAAGCATGCTCATTTCTGACGTGGAGCTAATCTGAAGTAAACATTGAATACTGCTTTCTATTCCTCCATCTTGTGACTGTGTAACTCCCTCTCTTGGATATCAGCATGTGAAGGACACTGTTCAGGAACTAGTTGATGCTCTGTATGTGATGACTACTTCCATTCTGGAGAGGATCAGAAACACATGGATCCTGAGATTGAAGATCAAGCCGGTGACGAGGGATTATTAAAACATTTTAGTATTCAGAAAAAGTCAGAATATTGAGATTTGGAGAAAAAGTCTGAATTTTGAGATTTCGAGAAAAAGTTCGAATTTTAAGAGAAAGTCGAGATTTTGAGAGAAAGTCCACATTTTGAGATTTTGAGAGAAAGTCCGAATTTTGAGATTTTGAGAAAAAGTCAGAATTTTGACTTTTTTAGAAAAAGTCTGAATTTTGAGAAAAAGTCAGACTTTTGCGAATTTCAGAAAAAAAAAACATTTTGAGAGAAAACTCAGTATTTTGTTCATGACAGGATGTATGATAACAAGAAGCGGCATTCCTCCATCTTGTGACTGTGTAACTCCCTCTCTTGGATATCAGCATGTGAAGGACACTGTTCAGGAACTAGTTGATGCTCTGTATGTGATGACTCCTTCCATTCTGGAGAGGATCACAGATACATGGATCCTGAGATTGAAGATCAAGCCGGTGACGAGTGAGATTTTTCTAACATCATCCAAGTGACGGAGTATTTGTTCACTGATGGTCGCTAGGGTACGGATGCTACACCTTTCAAACATTATGTCCTAGCACAGAAGATACGCAGTTTACAATGATAGCGGTGAGATTAAACATTGAAAAGTATTTAATTTGTATCTGCATTTAACCCTAACCCTAACCCCAAGACAAATACAAGTGTATTTCTGGACCGTTTTGTCAACTGATGCTAGCAGAATTTACCAGCCGTGGCTAGCTAGCTATCATTAGCTTCATGTCTAATGTTTCTAACTGACTCAATCCAAATTAAAATATATGAATTGATTGCTAAACATATATATTTCTTCTAGTGCTCCAAGGGAGATAAAGAAACATGCTAGATCAGGCTTTTATAGCATTAAACATAATCGTGATTTGGTGCTAAAATAACGTAAAAGCAATGCAGGGATTATAGTTTATATTTCTTATTTAACAGCAGTGTGCTTCACAGAGGTTAGAATGAGGACTGTTCGCTAAGGCCCTGAGGTACGGATGCTACACCGGTCAAACATTGATAGCGATGAGATTTAACATGAAAAAGTATTAGACATTTTGAAAACACTTGCTTCTTGTTTTCAGGCGGTTAGAAAGATGCAAGCTTCTCATTTCTGGACGGTGACTGACCATTTTGTAAACTGATGCTAGCAGATTTGACCAGCTGTATCTAGTTAGCTATACGTATGCCGACATTATTTTTCTTATTTAACAGCAGTGTATTTCACAGATTTTAGAAGACACCAATAACTCTTTCTCAAAAAGAGTGTGTCTTTTTGTGATTCTTTCACACACAGTGACGTCACAAGCTACCCACAATGCAACACGCGCCATATATATATATATATAAATACGCCATTTTCCTGGAGGTGCTAATATCCTGGAAGTGCTAATATAAACAGCTAGGTAATGTAGCCAGGCAGAGCGCACTAGGTTTTTTTTCTGAATTAACGACTGAAGAAATCGCTGCATGTCTTCGGATTACATCTCTGGACTTGAGGGGTGTGCTCTAGGTCGTTACCAGCGTGAACTAGAGCTGTGTGGGTTGTTACAGACTGCCTGCAGATGTATGGAAAAACGACAGTGGCCTTCGTCGATTTTGGCTGCATCTACGTCTATCTTCTGGAAACACCAGGTGAATACCCCACTTGTCACAATAATATTATCATGCCATTGCATATATGTGGTATTTTAGAGTTGACTAGATATTGATTAAGGCAATAGACTATGATATTCAGTACAGGAAGCTTAGCAACACCTAGACGGTGTACGGCTGCTTGCACCTCGCGTAAAACGGCGGATACCGGAAGTACGGTGTCGCGCTCGGCCCAATACCCGTATGTGTAATTGTCTTCACGACACAGACACAGGTCGGTTCTTTAAAACAAGCGTTTATTTATTGGAGTTTTCATCCTGTAGCCTCCCCTCTTCCGTTACACCGTGAGAACGACGACACCGAATGACACGTATACATAGCCAAACATATTAGCATATTGTGCTACACATATGAATGAAAATAAGAAAATGAAAACATAAAACAAATACCTCGTTGGCCGCTTGTCGTGAAAGGAGATTAATCTAGTTCCTTTTCTGTATAACTTTGTCACAGACTTCAGCAGAGCTTCAAACAAAGACGTCATTCCCACGTTGAGTTGTCCAGTGTGACAACAAAACACGCAGTACCAGCACATGATCAAACATTAGTTCCTAGGCACAAGAAACAAGAAACACATGCATATCGGTAAATGTAAAACAAACTGTATTAAATCATGCCATATTTAACGATTATAAAATAACATGAAATAAAGTATTTATTTATCTAATTGAACTATGACATTAATTGTGTTATTCTTTTTTAATTAAGCTAACTTTGTTACGTCATTTACAGTAATCTTTGCCAATCCAATAAAGAGCAGAAGAGAGCTCCAACATGTCGATATAGTAGAACTCTGAACATTAGGTTTTCCCTAATGTTACTTCCTCAAAACTAATGGGCTTTGAGGTGATGCCGGTTTAGGGTTAGTTCTTTAAGCTGGTTAGCCACACATGCTAACACTTCTAGCTTAAACAAGAGCAGCAAACACACATGACTGATACCTCGTTCACACCAATGCAACTCCGGCTCCAGCTCCAGCTCCGAACCGGCCCCGAAACACCGTTGGTGTGAATGAGGTATTATTGGTGTTTTTCAAGTTTCAAGGCTTTATTGTCATTTGCATAGCAGCTACAGTGTAGATATAGCAATGAAAAACTGAAGTCACAGGCTCCTTCAACAGAGAAACATGAATATATATAGGACATAAAACAGATAAAACAGAAAAAATAGTGCAAGAGAATGTTTTGGGATGTGCAAGTAAAAACAAATAAAATAGAAATAGTGTAAGAAGAGTCTATATACAAGTCAATGAAATGATATATTAAATAATAGTGTTGGAAAAGCTAAATAAAAGAAGCTGAAAAGGCAGTTGCAAAGGTATGATGGGACAGTCGATATGGTATATGGATTCTTACTTAAGTCAAATTAAAGCATGATGTGCCAAATGAACGTCTAAGGGAGATTTTAACCACTTTAAATTCAGCAAAGTTCAATTTTCAGGCCTTCACTCCCTCAGCTTCATGATACTAACCAGATTACCTTCTGCCATTACGTCAGCCTGCAACAATCAATAAGTGCCATTAGTGCTAATCCCTCTTTAATTAGTAATGCATTCAAGGCCTCCTGTCTGCCTTGTATTTGTGCATGTGTGTGTGTGTGTGTGTGTGTGTGTGTCTAGTCGGCAGTTTGCGTGACATCCACACACCAGAGATGGCAATAGTACAGACATCCTTTACTCAAGTAGAAGTACAGATACTCGTGTTTAAAATGGTAGAAGTAGAAGTACTGACTAAACTTCTTTACTCAAGTCAAAGTAAAGAGGCTTTGAAATGTACTTCAGTAAAAAGTACCCATAACTAGCAGCTGCTTTAAAGAGTACCTGACCTCCCTTTATATTAATAGAACAATAATGTCATTGTTAGCTAATGAATGTTTCCATGCTGAACAACGGCAACATGACAACGTTTCCATTGGTCCCTCTTCTTTAGAGAAGACCAGGAAATGATGGATACACGGATCGTGTTCAAATCAATAGGCACGCAATGACTCTAAAGAATAATGATCACGCATCAAACACACATTCAGACTAAAGGAACCAGCTGTTTGGAAAATGAGAGAAGTAGAAAGTACAAGTATTTGAGTTCAACATGTGAGAAGTAGAAAGTACAGGTATTTGAGTTCAACATGTAAGAAGTAGAAAGTACAGGTATTTGAGTTCAACATGTAAGAAGTAGAAAGTACAGGTATTTGAGTTCAACATGTAAGAAGTAGAAAGTACAGGTATTTGGGTTCAACATGTAAGAAGTAGAAAGTACAGGTATTTGAGTTCAACATGTAAGAAGTAGAAAGTACAGGTATTTGTGTTCAACATGTAAGAAGTAGAAAGTACAGGTATTTGAGTTAAACATGTAAGAAGTAGAAAGTACAGGTATTTGTGTTCAACATGTAAGAAGTAGAAAGTACAGGTATTTGAGTTCAACATGTAAGAAGTAGAAAGTACAGGTATTTGTGTTCAACATGTGAGAAGTAGAAAGTACAGGTATTTGAGTTCAACATGTAAGAAGTAGAAAGTACAGGTATTTGTGTTCAACATGTAAGAAGTAGAAAGTACAGGTATTTGTGTTCAACATGTAAGAAATAGAAAGTACAGGTATTTGTGTTCAACATGTAAGAAATAGAAAGTACAGGTATTTGAGTTCAACATGTAAGAAATAGAAAGTACAGGTATTTGTGTTCAACATGTAAGAAATAGAAAGTACAGGTATTTGTGTTCAACATGTGAGAAGTAGAAAGTACAGGTATTTGAGTTCAACATGTGAGAAATAGAAAGTACAGGTATTTGTGTTCAACATGTAAGAAGTAGAAAGTACAGGTATTTGAGTTCAACATGTGAGAAGTAGAAAGTACAGGTATTTGTGTTCAACATGTAAGAAGTAGAAAGTACAGGTATTTGTGTTCAACATGTAAGAAATAGAAAGTACAGGTATTTGTGTTCAACATGTAAGAAGTAGAAAGTACAGGTATTTGTGTTCAACATGTAAGAAGTAGAAAGTACAGGTATTTGAGTTCAACATGTAAGAAGTAGAAAGTACAGGTATTTGTGTTCAACATGTAAGAAATAGAAAGTACAGGTATTTGTGTTCAACATGTAAGAAGTAGAAAGTACAGGTATTTGGGTTCAACATGTGAGAAGTAGAAAGTACAGGTATTTGAGTTCAACATGTAAGAAGTAGAAAGTACAGGTATTTGTGTTCAACATGTAAGAAGTAGAAAGTACAGGTATTTGAGTTCAACATGTAAGAAGTAGAAAGTACAGGTATTTGTGTTCAACATGTAAGAAGTAGAAAGTACAGGTATTTGAGTTCAACATGTAAGAAGTAGAAAGTACAGGTATTTGTGTTCAACATGTAAGAAGTAGAAAGTACAGGTATTTGGGTTCAACATGTGAGAAGTAGAAAGTACAGGTATTTGAGTTCAACATGTAAGAAGTAGAAAGTACAGGTATTTGAGTTCAACATGTGAGAAGTAGAAAGTACAGGTATTTGAGTTCAACATGTAAGAAGTAGAAAGTACAGGTATTTGTGTTCAACATGTAAGAAGTAGAAAGTACAGGTATTTGTGTTCAACATGTAAGAAATAGAAAGTACACGTATTTGTGTTCAACATGTAAGAAGTAGAAAGTACAGGTATTTGTGTTCAACATGTAAGAAGTAGAAAGTACAGGTATTTGAGTTCAACATGTAAGAAGTAGAAAGTACATGTATTTGTGTTCAACATGTAAGAAGTAGAAAGTACAGGTATTTGTGTTCAACATGTAAGAAATAGAAAGTACACGTATTTGTGTTCAACATGTAAGAAGTAGAAAGTACAGGTATTTGTGTTCAACATGTAAGAAGTAGAAAGTACAGGTATTTGTGTTCAACATGTAAGAAGTAGAAAGTACAGGTATTTGTGTTCAACATGTAAGAAGTAGAAAGTACAGGTATTTGTGTTCAACATGTAAGAAATAGAAAGTACAGGTATTTGTGTTCAACATGTAAGAAGTAGAAAGTACAGGTATTTGTGTTCAACATGTAAGAAGTAGAAAGTACAGGTATTTGTGTTCAACATGTAAGAAATAGAAAGTACAGGTATTTGTGTTCAACATGTGAGAAGTAGAAAGTACAGGTATTTGTGTTCAACATGTAAGAAGTAGAAAGTACAGGTATTTGTGTTCAACATGTAAGAAGTAGAAAGTACAGGTATTTGTGTTCAACATGTAAGAAGTCAAAGTAAAAAGTCGTCAGGAAAATAAGTAGTGGAGGAAAGTACTGATACCAGAACAATCTACTTAATGAAGTATTTGTACTCCACTACTTCCCACCTCACAGTGAACACATCCAAACACTGTTATCATTGCAAAGCAGTTAAACACGCGATCAGATATCGTTCTAAAGAGATCTGAAGCTCTACCTGTTTCACCTGAGGCAGCGATTCACCTTTATCTTTAGAGCAAATTAACAAACCCCACAACGCTCCCTCCTCCTGCTCAGAGGTCTGCTTTCTTGTGGTGCTGGATTTCCCATCAGAAGACACTGAAACAACACGGTATGGAGTCTAAAGCTTGCCAAGAAGAAAAGGAATGTGTGTGGGCTTCTCTTATTGCTCATACAGCGAGTTAATACACTATGAATGATCCTCGGCACAGACTGAGAGGGAGACAACACTCGCCTTTGGGCATGAAGACTAAGGGCTTTGATTATTGATTCACAGTCTCTCTTCTTTACACATAAGGCACCATTTCGACCTGAAAGAACTTGCAAGCTTAAAAAAGAAGACAGAGAATAGAAGAAAGAGGGAGAGTCCTTTGAGGGAAACACATGTCGGGGGAGTTAAACCCAGGCTGAATTGAAATGTAACAGTTTGGTGTGGTATGGGATGAAGAAAGAAGAAGAACATACACCAGATCAGCTCGAAGCTTGTGTTGTTTTGCTGTAAGGTAGATCTGCATTCATTTCTCTAAAGCAGGGGGGTCAAACTCAAGGCCCGGGGGCCAAATCCGGCCCGCGACTTCATTTCATGCGGCCCGTCAAGAGCTTGCAAAGAATATAATATGTTTATTATACGGTTACATGCCGATTTACAGAAGCACGTTGCCCATAAACTACATATCCCACAATGCATCTCAAATTTGACCTTTTTCTCAGAATTTGACTTTTTTTCTCAGAACAAGTTTTTTTCTCAGAATTTAACTTATTTTCTTCAAAATATTCTTTTTTTCTCAGAATTAGATTTTTTTAAATCATTTTGTAACATTCTCAGTGAAGAGACTTGCAATCATTTACCCTAGACTTCTGCTTTCAGACATAGTTCATTATGAAGTTATTACCCTATCTGATAATAATCCAATGCAGAGGCAATAATGTCATATAATACATTATTTTATATTAAATATTTATATATGTATTTTGATATATAGTCTTAAAGTTACAACCGGCCCTTTGAGTGCAACCATAATGCTGATGAAGAAATTGAGTTTGACAACCCTGCTCTAAATGATCCAACTTACTCATTCTGTTTCTGTTAAGCTCTCGTCGTTGCAGTTCATTCACGCCTTACTTTATTATGTGTTTGAAGAGATGGTAATGCTGTTTGTCCGATGTTGTGTCTTTGCATTTACATACTAGCCTGTGCCAGAAGATGAGGTACATTTGCTGTTTTCTTTTTTATGGCTAAGGCTAAAAATACAGAGGATGTTGCAACGCGATGGCAACACGCAATGTTTTCGATGCTGGTTTAAGCTGCCCTCGAGTACAGTTCTGGGATCAGCTTTCCCACAAAAACAAACATCACAAACCTCTCTAGGAGCCGGGTTTTAAAACTGACCAGAGATCAGTTTGTTGTTTGTTGTGAAAGCAGCTGGGGAGGAGATTACAGCGCTCCCATCCCAAAACCACTGGACAACAAGAACGTGGATAATCCCTGCTTCCTCGTTAACGCAGAGATTCAAACGTATTCTCATTCGCGTGAGACGGATTTCTGTGAAAACATCAAATGTATCCGCTCAGATGGTGGGATGTGAGTGGGGGGCACGCTGAGCAGAACTGTTATTATGTTGTTGTTGTTGTTATGTTGTTGTTGTGTTTAACCCTCCTCCTTTCCACCATGCACACACACGCACACGCACAAACACTTTTTATTTATATATATTCAAGATTCAAGGCTGTTATTGTCATTTGTATAACTGTCATAGCTACAGTGTAGTTATGACAATTATAATCTGAGGTACATTTAGTTTTTCTTTATTTGCCCGTTGTTGGCACAGTATGTGTTGTTGACATTTAGTGTTTCTTTTTGTTTAGTTCTGTTATAACGCCTCGTGAGGAATGCTTTGGCAACACTATGTTTTTAAAAT
>NW_022990891.1:0-28145 GCF_902827175.1 Gymnodraco acuticeps
ATTCATTGTGTATGAACTGCGTATGATTCATTGTGTGTGAACTGAGTATGATTCATTGTGTATGAACTGTATGATTCATTGTGGTGTGAACTGAGTATGATTCATTGTGTATGAACTGAGTGTGATTCATTGTGTATGAACTGAGTGTGATTCATTGTGTATGAACTGAGTATGATTCATTGTGTGTGAACTGAGTGTGATTCATTGTGTATGAACTGAGTATGATTCATTGTGTATGAACTGAGTGTGATTCATTGTGTATGAACTGAGTATGATTCATTGTGTATGAACTGAGTGTGATTCATTGTGTATGAACTGAGTATGATTCATTGTGTATGAACTGAGTATGATTCATTGTGTATGAACTGAGTGTGATTCATTGTGTATGAACTGATTAGATTCATTGTGTATGAACTGAGTGTGATTCATTGTGTGTGAACTGAGTATGATTCATTGTGTGTATGAACTGAGTATGATTCATTGTGTATGAACTGAGTGTGATTCATTGTGTATGAACTGAGTATGATTCATTGTGTATGAACTGAGTGTGATTCATTGTGTATGAACTGAGTGTGATTCATTGTGTGTGTGAACTGAGTATGATTCATTGTGTATGAACTGAGTATGATTCATTGTGTATGAACTGAGTATGATTCATTGTGTGTGAACTGAGTGTGATTCATTGTGTGTGAACTGAGTATGATTCATTGTGTATGAACTGAGTGTGATTCATTGTGTATGAACTGAGTGTGATTCATTGTGTATGAACTGAGTGTGATTCATTGTGTATGAACTGAGTATGATTCATTGTGTATGAACTGAGTGTGATTCATTGTGTATGAACTGAGTGTGATTCATTGTGTATGAACTGAGTGTGATTCATTGTGTATGAACTGAGTGTGATTCATTGTGTATGAACTGAGTATGATTCATTGTGTATGAACTGAGTGTGATTCATTGTGTATGAACTGAGTGTGATTCATTGTGTATGAACTGAGTATGATTCATTGTGTATGAACTGAGTATGATTCATTGTGTATGAACTGAGTGTGATTCATTGTGTATGACTGTATGATTCATTGTGTGTGAACTGAGTATGATTCATTGTGTATGAACTGAGTATTATTCATTGTGTATGAACTGAGTGTGATTCATTGTGTATGAACTGAGTGTGATTCATTGTGTATGAACTGAGTGTGATTCATTGTGTATGAACTGAGTATGATTCATTGTGTGTGAACTGAGTATGATTCATTGTGTATGAACTGAGTATGATTCATTGTGTATGAACTGAGTGTGATTCATTGTGTATGAACTGAGTATGATTCATTGTGTATGAACTGAGTATGATTCATTGTGTATGAACTGAGTGTGATTCATTGTGTATGAACTGAGTATGATTCATTGTGTATGAACTGAGTATGATTCATTGTGTATGAACTGAGTATGATTCATTGTGTGTGAACTGAGTATGATTCATTGTGTATGAACTGAGTGTGATTCATTGTGTGTGAACTGAGTGTGATTCATTGTGTATGAACTGAGTATGATTCATTGTGTGTGAACTGAGTGTGATTCATTGTGTATGAACTGAGTGTGATTCATTGTGTGTGTGAACTGAGTATGATTCATTGTGTATGAACTGAGTGTGATTCATTGTGTATGAACTGAGTGTGATTCATTGTGTATGAACTGAGTATGATTCATTGTGTATGAACTGAGTGTGATTCATTGTGTGTGAACTGAGTGTGATTCATTGTGTGTGTGAACTGAGTATGATTCATTGTGTATGAACTGAGTATGATTCATTGTGTATGAACTGAGTGTGATTCATTGTGTATGAACTGAGTATGATTCATTGTGTATGAACTGAGTGTGATTCATTGTGTGTGAACTGAGTGTGATTCATTGTGTGTGAACTGAGTGTGATTCATTGTGTATGAACTGAGTATGATTCATTGTGTATGAACTGAGTGTGATTCATTGTGTGTGAACTGAGTGTGATTCATTGTGTATGAACTGAGTGTGATTCATTGTGTATGAACTGAGTGTGATTCATTGTGTGTGAACTGAGTGTGATTCATTGTGTATGAACTGAGTGTGATTCATTGTGTATGAACTGAGTATGATTCATTGTGTGTATGAACTGAGTATGATTCATTGTGTATGAACTGAGTGTGATTCATTGTGTGTGAACTGAGTGTGATTCATTGTGTATGAACTGAGTGTGATTCATTGTGTATGAACTGAGTGTGATTCATTGTGTGTATGAACTGAGTATGATTCATTGTGTATGAACTGAGTATGATTCATTGTGTATGAACTGAGTATGATTCATTGTGTATGAACTGAGTGTGATTCATTGTGTATGAACTGAGTATGATTCATTGTGTATGAACTGAGTGTGATTCATTGTGTTATGACTGAGTATGATTCATTGTGTATGAACTGAGTGTGATTCATTGTGTATGAACTGAGTGTGATTCATTGTGTATGAACTGAGTATGATTCATTGTGTATGAACTGAGTGTGATTCATTGTGTATGAACTGAGTGTGATTCATTGTGTATGAACTGAGTATGATTCATTGTGTATGAACTGAGTATGATTCATTGTGTATGAACTGAGTGTGATTCATTGTGTATGACTGAGTGTGATTCATTGTGTATGAACTGAGTGTGATTCATTGTGTATGAACTGAGTATGATTCATTGTGTGTGTGAACTGAGTATGATTCATTGTGTGTGAACTGAGTATGATTCATTGTGTATGAACTGAGTGTGATTCATTGTGTATGAACTGAGTATGATTCATTGTGTATGAACTGAGTATGATTCATTGTGTGTGTGAACTGAGTATGATTCATTGTGTATGAACTGAGTGTGATTCATTGTGTATGAACTGAGTGTGATTCATTGTGTATGAACTGAGTGTGATTCATTGTGTATGAACTGAGTATGATTCATTGTGTATGAACTGAGTATGATTCATTGTGTATGAACTGAGTCTGATTCATTGTGTGTATGAACTGAGTATGATTCATTGTGTGTGTGAACTGAGTGTGATTCATTGTGTATGAACTGAGTATGATTCATTGTGTATGAACTGAGTATGATTCATTGTGTATGAACTGAGTGATTCATTGTGTATGAACTGAGTATGATTCATTGTGTAGAACTGAGTCTGAGTGATTCATTGTGTATGAACTGAGTATGATCATTGTGGTATGAACTGAGTCTGATTCATTGTGTTATGAACTGAGTGTGATTCAGTGTGTATGAACTGAGTATGATTCATTGTGTTGAACTGAGTGTGATTCATTGTGTATGAACTGAGTCTGATTCATTGTGTGTGTGAACTGAGTGTGATTCATTGTGTATGAACTGAGTGTGATTCATTGTGTATGAACTGAGTCTGATTCATTGTGTGTGTGAACTGAGTATGATTCATTGTGTATGAACTGAGTATGATTCATTGTGTATGAACTGAGTGTGATTCATTGTGTATGAACTGAGTATGATTCATTGTGTATGAACTGAGTGTGATTCATTGTGTATGAACTGAGTGTGATTCATTGTGTATGAACTGAGTGTGATTCATTGTGTATGAACTGAGTGTGATTCATTGTGTATGAACTGAGTTGATTCATTGTGTATGAACTGAGTGATTCATTGTGTATGAACTGAGTATGATTCATTGTGTATGAACTGAGTGTGATTCATTGTGTATGAACTGAGTATGATTCATTGTGTATGAACTGAGTATGATTCATTGTGTATGAACTGAGTATGATTCATTGTGTATGAACTGAGTATGATTCATTGTGTATGAACTGAGTGTGATTCATTGTGTATGAACTGAGTGTGATTCATTGTGTATGAACTGAGTATGATTCATTGTGTATGAACTGAGTATGATTCATTGTGTATGAACTGAGTATGATTCATTGTGTGTGAACTGAGTATGATTCATTGTGTATGAACTGAGTGTGATTCATTGTGTATGAACTGAGTGTGATTCATTGTGTATGAACTGAGTATGATTCATTGTGTATGAACTGAGTCTGATTCATTGTGTATGAACTGAGTATGATTCATTGTGTATGAACTGAGTATGATTCATTGTGTGTGAACTGAGTATGATTCATTGTGTATGAACTGAGTGTGATTCATTGTGTATGAACTGAGTGTGATCATTGTGTATGAACTGAGTATGATTCATTGTGTATGAACTGAGTATGATTCATTGTGTATGAACTGAGTATGATTCATTGTGTATGAACTGAGTATGATTCATTGTGTATGAACTGAGTATGATTCATTGTGTATGAACTGAGTATGATTCATTGTGTATGAACTGAGTATGATTCATTGTGTGTGAACTGAGTGTGATTCATTGTGTATGAACTGAGTGTGATTCATTGTGTATGAACTGAGTATGATTCATTGTGTATGAACTGAGTGTGATTCATTGTGTATGAACTGAGTGTGATTCATTGTGTATGAACTGAGTATGATTCATTGTGTATGAACTGAGTCTGATTCATTGTGTGTGTGAACTGAGTATGATTCATTGTGTATGAACTGAGTATGATTCATTGTGTATGAACTGAGTATGATTCATTGTGTATGAACTGAGTGTGATTCATTGTGTATGAACTGAGTGTGATTCATTGTGTATGAACTGAGTGTGATTCATTGTGTATGAACTGAGTATGATTCATTGTGTATGAACTGAGTATGATTCATTGTGTGTGTGAACTGAGTATGATTCATTGTGTATGAACTGAGTGTGATTCATTGTGTATGAACTGAGTGTGATTCATTGTGTATGAACTGAGTGTGATTCATTGTGTATGAACTGAGTATGATTCATTGTGTGTGTGAACTGAGTGTGATTCATTGTGTATGAACTGAGTATGATTCATTGTGTGTGTGAACTGAGTATGATTCATTGTGTATGAACTGAGTGTGATTCATTGTGTGTGAACTGAGTATGATTCATTGTGTGTGTGAACTGAGTATGATTCATTGTGTATGAACTGAGTATGATTCATTGTGTGTATGAACTGAGTATGATTCATTGTGTATGAACTGAGTATGATTCATTGTGTATGAACTGAGTATGATTCATTGTGTATGAACTGAGTATGATTCATTGTGTATGAACTGAGTATGATTCATTGTGTGTATGAACTGAGTATGATTCATTGTGTATGAACTGAGTATGATTCATTGTGTATGAACTGAGTGTGATTCATTGTGTGTGAACTGAGTATGATTCATTGTGTGTGAACTGAGTATGATTCATTGTGTGTGAACTGAGTATGATTCATTGTGTATGAACTGAGTGTGATTCATTGTGTGTGAACTGAGTATGATTCATTGTGTATGAACTGAGTGTGATTCATTGTGTATGAACTGAGTCTGATTCATTGTGTGTGTGAACTGAGTATGATTCATTGTGTGTATGAACTGAGTGTGATTCATTGTGTGTGTGAACTGAGTATGATTCATTGTGTGTGTGAACTGAGTATGATTCATTGTGTGTATGAACTGAGTATGATTCATTGTGTGTGTGAACTGAGTATGATTCATTGTGTGTGTGAACTGAGTATGATTCATTGTGTGTGTGAACTGAGTGTGATTCATTGTGTGTGAACTGAGTATGATTCATTGTGTGTGTGAACTGAGTATGATTCATTGTGTGTATGAACTGAGTATGATTCATTGTGTGTGTGAACTGAGTATGATTCATTGTGTGTATGAACTGAGTGTGATTCATTGTGTATGAACTGAGTATGATTCATTGTGTGTGTGAACTGAGTATGATTCATTGTGTGTGAACTGAGTATGATTCATTGTGTGTGAACTGAGTATGATTCATTGTGTGTGAACTGAGTGTGATTCATTGTGTGTGCAGGGACTGTGCCACGCTAAGAGGAAAGAAGCCTGGAAGTTCCTGCTGGGCTTCTTCCCCTGGGAGAGCACCGTGGAGGAGAGGAAGGTCCTGCACAGAGACAAAACGTACGACTTCATGACTCTATTAAATGCAGCGGTATATCATCAGAAAAGTGTTCAATTTTATCATGAGGTCACTTTATGATGTTGTTGTTGTTGTTGTTGTGTTGATGTTGTCGTGTTTCCTGTGTGTTAGTGATGAGTATTTCCGGATGAAGCTGCAGTGGAAGTCTGTGAGTGAGCAACAGGAGAGGAGGAACTCTAAACTCAGAGACTGCAGGAGTCTGATCGGTGAGCACTCAGAGTTGTTATCTACGTCACTCTTTATTCCTCAGACTTCAGTAACATTTTATTTAATGATTTACTGTTTCGCAAAAAGTTTTTTCTTTACTTATTGTTTGTGAACATTTGTTAAGGTTTTAACTTATCCTGTTCTGAAATGTTGATATCAGTTAAATGGACTGCCCTGATAATGTTTCTGTAACCACGGATCCTCCCAGCAGAGAAAGGCAGATCAGTAACAGATATTATCTGCCTGCAGAGAAAGACGTAAACAGAACGGACAGAACCAACAGGTTCTACGAAGGCCTGGATAACCCGGGTCTGGTTCTGCTGCATGACATCCTGATGACCTACTGCATGTACGACTTCGACCTGGGTCAGTTCTCGCACAGCAGATGACCTGCTGCTTACTGTAGGCTGCGAACGCCATCATAACCTGTAAGCTATGAATAGCGCAGGCTTCGCTACGGCGTTCCTAATTATCCTCATTAACCTCAGATCATTTAACATTGTGAACAACTTGTTGAAATCTGCAGGAAAGCTATCGTTAGCTGTTATCAGTTAGCTTTACCGGTATGCTGTTAGCAGTTAGCTGTTAGTAGTTAGCTGTATTCAGTTAGCTGTTAGTAGTAGCTCTTACTAGTTAGCTGTATTCAGTTAGCTGTTAGTAGTAGCTCTTACTAGTTAGCTGTATTCAGTAACTGTTAATAATTAGCTGTTAGTAGTAGCTGTTAGTTGTTAGCTGTATTCAGTTAGCTGTTAGTAGTAGCTCTTACTAGTTAGCTGTATTCAGTTAGCTGTTAGTAGTAGCTCTTAGTTGTAGCTGTTAGTTGTTAGCTGTATTCAGTTAGCTGTTAGTAGTAGCTCTTACTAGTTAGCTGTATTCAGTTAGCTGTTAGTAGTAGCTCTTACTAGTTAGCTGTATTCAGTTAGCTGTTAGTAGTAGCTCTTACTAGTTAGCTGTATTCAGTAACTGTTAGTAATTAGCTGTTAGTTGTTAGTTGTATTCAGTTAGCTGTATTCAGTTAGCTGTTAGTAGTTAGCTGTTAGTAGTTAGCAGTTAACTGTTAGTAGTTAGCTGTATTCTGTTAGTTGTTAGCAGTTAACTGTTAGTTGTTAGTAGTTAGCTGTATTCAGTTAGCTGTTAGTGGTAACTGTTAGTAGTTAGTTGTTAGCTGTTAGTAGTTAGTTGTTAGCTGTATTCAGTTAGCTGTTAGTAGTTAGTTGTTAGCTGTATTCAGTTAGCTGTTAGTGGTAACTGTTAGTAGTTAGTTGTTAGCTGTATTCAGTTAGCTGTTAGTAGTTAGTTGTTAGCTGTATTCAGTTAGCTGTTAGTAGTTAGTTGTTAGCTGTATTCAGTTAGCTGTTAGTAGTTAGTTGTTAGCTGTATTCAGTTAGCTGTTAGTAGTTAGTTGTTAGCTGTATTCAGTTAGCTGTTAGTGGTAACTGTTAGTAGTTAGTTGTTAGCTGTATTCAGTTAGCTGTTAGTAGTTAGTTGTTAGCTGTATTCAGTTAACTGTTAGTTGTTAGCAGTTAACTGTTAGTAGTTAGCTGTATTCCAACCCAGTCTCACGGCATTTTGTGTTTATAGTCACGACATCTAATCTATTGATTCGTGTTCACCAACACGATTTTCCCCTTTTTTTCGTGTCACACGGAACGATTTTAAAAGCAATGTATTTCTATTGGTAGTATGTTTCGTGCCTGCGTCTTTTTGTCCGTTCGGGTCGTGGAAGACCGGAAGCTGTGTGGTTCATAAAAACATGTTCTTACTCAATATCGAGCCACGATTATTGTTTTTATTTTAAATCGTATAATGTTGGACTTTTTTTGTCGTCTGTGAGGAAAAGAAACGGCTCAGAGCCTCAGAATACTGACATCTGTATTTTTTTTAATGATAATTTGTTATTTTTTTCAAAATAACACACTGTTATTTACTCACCAGTAACACACAATTATCCTTGCTTTTATTTATTTGTTTAATTCCATAATCTCGGGCTTTTTTGGCGTCCGTCAGGAACTGAATTTCAAAATAAAAATAACCGGAAACAGACGTAGGCATTTCGAGCATCATTGCGATACACAGCCACTGAACTCATTACCCAAGATCCTCAGCTATGGTTTAAGCTCGCTGATTGGATTGTTTAGCCAGCCGCAATGCACGTTGGGATATGGTGTTAATGCCATATGAAATCAGAAAAACATAAAAAAAAATAAAAAAGTGTGCTTGCTTTTCTCTTTGAAAGTCATCACATAACGGCATTGTAATACACGGTTCGGCTGCATTGTATATTACAGATCTGCCGTAGTTCTTTATTTATAGAGCCCTGATGAGAAGACTTCTGGACAAACTGGAAGAAATGCCGCCGAAACTGAATACTTGACGTGGATCATAAATATATTCAACAATTAAACAACATCTTCAATTTCTCTTCACACAATACGTCTCCTTGCAGTATCAACACTAATTCGGCTGAGTTTTACATTTGATCTAATTCATAGATAGGTTATATTTACACCATAACGGTGCACAGCTGATATAAAAGGACTTGTAGTTTTTAAAGATATTACTGATTTTCTTTGAATGTAAGAATGTAAAGACTGAGTCTGAAATAGTATAGCAATATGCTGTAACATTATGTGAAAGCATGAATAAAACTACACATCTTCGTTCGAGTCCAGTTTTGGATAGTCTGGCGTGGTTTCGTTCCATTTCAAACAGCTGTTTGACGCTCGGCGTAACCTTGGCGCACTGCCACTCCAACATCCAATCCCAGAGCTTGAAGATTAATCACGGGGACTGTAGTCCTAAACGATAGCTGGGGATTATGGGTAGTGTAGTGTCTTCGGCCATCCTAAACTCCGAAATGTTTTTCGGATTTGATATGGCATTAACACCATATCCCAACGTGCATTGCGGCTAAAACATCCAATCAGCAAGCTTAAACCATAGCTGAGGATCTTGGGTAATCAGTTCAGTGGCTGTGTATCGCAATGATGCTCGAAATGTCCCTTTTATAGGCCTACGTCTGTTTCCGGTTATTTTATTTTGAAATTCAGTTCCTGACGGACGCCAAAAAAGCCCGAGATTATGGAATTAAACAAATCAATAAAAGCAAGGATAACTGTGTGTTACTGGTGAGTAAATAACAGTGTGTTATTTAGAAAAAAATAACAAATTAGAAGGAAAAAAATATTTAAAAAATACAGATGTCAGTATTCTGAGGCTCTGAGACATTTATTTTCCTCACGGACGACAAAAAAAGTCAGACATTATACGATTTAAAATAAAATCAATAATCGTGGCTTGATATTGAGTAAGAACATGTTTTTATGAACCCCACAGCTTCCGGTCTTCCACGACCCGACCGGACCAAAAGACGCAGGCACGAAACATACTACCAGAGTTGGGTGTAACGCGTTACAAAGTAATAATATTACTTATGCCGGTAACGGAGTAGTATAACGCGTTACTTTTATAATTCAGTAATCACACTACAGTTACTAACATTGCCCCGACACGCGTTACTTCGTTACTTTTATAAAATAATCACACTCACTGACAGACTAGAGGGGTTTCCGCCGCAGGTTTATATCGGTTTATATACATGTAGGCCTATGTAATCTGCGCGATTTGCGAGACCACATCTCCACGTGCAGTGCTGCATAAACATGGCTGAGTCTTTTCATCTGTGAACTCCCTCAACGCGCCGCTCGCTCTCTTTTGTTGATCGCCCTCTCACGGGTGAACAGTTCAATGTCCCGCTTCATTGTAGGAATTCTGTCTCTACCACTTTAGTTTGACCATCTCTGTTACTAAGTTATGGAATACTAAATACATAAGTAATTAGATACCTTACCGTTACTGCGCTCATAAAGGATGATAAGAATAATGCGTCTTGAACTGGTTTCATTAATTAGTGTCTTGACGTTTCACAGACTGTTAGCTTGTTGTGTGGCTGGTAGCCTATTTTAGAGCATAAAGAAAGACTTGTGTTATGTCTTCCTTAATGCAATAGTAATTGGGGGGCAAGTGGAGTCTCGCAGAGGCAAAACTGTGGCGCGCACACTGTGTGATCTGCCTGTAGGGATGGGCGGGCCGGCCCTGCGAGTAAAGTAACGAGTTACTTTATCTAGAGAGTAACGAAGTAGTGTAATATATTACTTTTTTTTTAAAAAGTAATATGTAATATATTACTTTTTTTTAGTAACGACCCCATCTCTGCATACTACCAATAGAAATACATTGCTTTTAAAATCGTTCTGTGTGACACGAAAAAAAGGGGAAAATCGTGCTGGTGAACACGAATCAATAGATTACATGTCGTGACTATAACACGAAATGCCGTGAGACTGGGTTGTGTATTCAGTAGTAGTAGCTGTTAGTAGTTAGCTGTATTCAGTTAGCTGTTAGTAGTAGCTGTTAGTAGTTAGCTGTATTCAGTAGCTGTTAGTAGTTAGCTGTATTCAGTTAGCTGTTAGTAATAGCTGTTAGTAGTTAGCTGTATTCAGTAGCTGTTAGTAGTAGCTGTTAGTAGTTAGCTGTATTCAGTTAGTTGTTAGTAGTAGCTGTTACTAGTTAGCTGTTAGTAGTAGCTGTTAGTAGTTAGCTGTATTCAGTTAGCTGTTAGTAGTAGCTGTTACTAGTTAGCTGTGAGTAGTAGCTGTTAGCTGTTAGTAGTTAGCTGTTAGTTGTTAGTAGTTAGCTGTATTAAGTTGTTGGTAGTAGCTGTTACTAGTTAGCTGTTAGTAGTAGCTGTTAGTAGTTAGCTGTATTCAGTTAGCTGTTGTTAGTAGTTAACTGTATTCAGTAGCTGTTAGTAGTAAGCTGTAGTAAGCTGTATTCAGTAGCTGTTAGTAGTTAACTGTATTCAGTAGCTGTTAGTAGTTAACTGTATTCAGTAGCTGTTAGTAGTAAGCTGTATTCAGTTAGTAGTAGCTGTATTCAGTTGGCTGTTGTTAGTAGAACTGTATTCAGTAGCTGTTAGCTGTATTCAGTAGCTGTTACTAGTTAGCTGTATTAAGTTGTTAGTAGTAGCTGTTACTAGTTAGCTGTATTCAGTAGCTGTTAGTAGTTAGCTGTATTCAGTAGCTGGTAGTAGTTAGCTGTATTCAGTAGCTGTTAGTAGTTAACTGTATTCAGTAGCTGTTAGTAGTAAGCTGTATTAAGTTGTTAGTAGTAGCTGTTACTAGTTAGCTGTATTCAGTTAGCTGTTAGTTGTTAGCTGTATTAAGTTGTTAGTAGTAGCTGTTAGTAGTTAACTGTATTCAGTTAGCTGTTAGTAGTAGCTGTTACTAGTTAGCTGTGAGTAGTAGCTGTTAGCTGTTAGTAGTTAGTTGTTAGTAGTTAGCTGTATTAAGTTGTTGGTAGTAGCTGTTACTAGTTAGCTGTTAGTAGTAGCTGTTAGTAGTTAGCTGTATTCAGTTAGCTGTTGTTAGTAGTTAGCTGTATTCAGTAGCTGTTAGTAGTTAACTGTATTCAGTAGCTGTTAGTAGTAAGCTGTATTCAGTTAGTAGTAGCTGTATTCAGTTGGCTGTTGTTAGTAGAACTGTATTCAGTAGCTGTTAGCTGTATTCAGTAGCTGTTACTAGTTAGCTGTATTAAGTTGTTAGTAGTAGCTGTTACTAGTTAGCTGTATTCAGTAGCTGTTAGTAGTTAGCTGTATTCAGTAGCTGGTAGTAGTTAGCTGTATTCAGTAGCTGTTAGTAGTTAACTGTATTCAGTAGCTGTTAGTAGTAAGCTGTATTAAGTTGTTAGTAGTAGCTGTTACTAGTTAGCTGTATTCAGTTAGCTGTTAGTTGTTAGCTGTATTAAGTTGTTAGTAGTAGCTGTTACTAGTTAGCTGTATTCAGTAGCTGTATTCAGTAGCTGGTAGTAGTTAGCTGTATTCAGTAGCTGTTAGTAGTTAACTGTATTCAGTAGCTGTTAGTAGTAAGCTGTATTCAGTTAGTAGTAGCTGTATTCAGTTAGTAGTTAGCTGTTGTTAGTAGCTGTATTCAGTTATCTGTTAGTAGTTAGCTGTATTCAGTAGCTGTTAGTAGTTAGCTGTATTCAGTAGCTGTTACTAGTTAGCTGTATTCAGTTAGCTGTTAGTTGTTAGCTGTATTAAGTTGTTAGTAGTAGCTGTTACTAGTTAGCTGTATTCAGTTAGTTGTTAGCTGTATTCAGTTAGCTGTTAGTAGTTATCTGTGAGTAGTTAGTTGTTAGTTGTTAGCTGTATAAGTTAGTAGTAGCTGTTACTAGTTAGCTGTATTCAGTAGCTGTTAGTAGTTAGCTGTATTAAGTTGTTAGTAGTAGCTGTTACTAGTTAGCTGTTAGTAGTTAGCTGTATTCAGTAGCTGTTAGTAGTTAGCTGTATTAAGTTGTTAGTAGTAGCTGTTACTAGTTAGCTGTATTCAGTAGCTGTTAGTAGTTAGCTGTATTAAGTTGTTAGTAGTAGCTGTTACTAGTTAGCTGTTAGTAGTTAGCTGTTAGCTGTATTAAGTTGTTAGTAGTAGCTGTTACTAGTTAGCTGTTAGTAGTTAGCTGTTAGCTGTATTAAGTTGTTAGTAGTAGCTGTTACTAGTTAGCTGTATTCAGTTAGTTGTTAGCTGTATTCTGTGAGTAGTTAGTTGTTAGCTGTATTAAGTTGTTAGTAGTAGCTGTTACTAGTTAGCTGTATTCAGTTAGCTGTGAGTAGTAGCTGTTAGCTGTTAGTTGTTATCTGTGAGTAGTTAGTTGTTAGCTGTTAGTAGTAGCTGTTACTAGTTAGCTGTTAGTTCTTAGCTGTATTCAGTTAGCTGTTAGTAGTTATCTGTGAGTAGTAGCTGTTAGCTGTTAGTAGTTAGCTGTTAGTTGTTAGTAGTTAGCTGTATTAAGTTGTTGGTAGTAGCTGTTACTAGTTAGCTGTTAGTAGTAACTGTTAGTAGTTAGCTGTATTCAGTTAGCTGTTGTTAGTAGTTAACTGTATTCAGTAGCTGTTAGTAGTAAGCTGTATTCAGTAGTAGTAGCTGTTAGTAGTTAGCTGTTAGTTGTTAGTAGTTAGCTGTATTAAGTTGTTGGTAGTAGCTGTTACTAGTTAGCTGTTAGTAGTAACTGTTAGTAGTTAGCTGTATTCAGTTAGCTGTTAGCTGTATTAAGTTGTTAGTAGTAGCTGTTACTAGTTAGCTGTATTCAGTTAGTTGTTAGCTGTATTCAGTTAGCTGTTAGTAGTTATCTGTGAGTAGTTAGTTGTTAGTTGTTAGTAGTAGCTGTTACTAGTTAGCTGTTAGTTCTTAGCTGTATTCAGTTAGCTGTTAGTAGTTATCTGTTAGTAGTTAGCTGTTAGTTGTTAGTAGTTAGCTGTATTAAGTTGTTGGTAGTAGCTGTTACTAGTTAGCTGTTAGTAGTAACTGTTAGTAGTTAGCTGTAGTTAGTAGTTAACTGTATTCAGTAGCTGTTAGTAGTAAGCTGTATTCAGTAGTAGTAGCTGTTAGCAGTTAGCTGTTAGTAGAACTGTATTCAGTTATCTGTTAGTAGTTAGCTGTATTCAGTAGCTGTTAGTAGTAGCTGTTACTAGTTAGCTGTATTCAGTTAGCTGTTAGTAGTTATCTGTGAGTAGTAGTTGTTAGTAGTTAGCTGTATTAAGTTGTTGGTAGTAGCTGTTACTAGTTAGCTGTTAGTAGTAACTGTTAGTAGTTAGCTGTATTCAGTTAGCTGTCGTTAGTAGTTAGCTGTATTCAGTTAGCTGTTAGTTCTTAGCTGTTAGTAGTTATCTGTGAGTTGTTAGCTGTTAGCTGTTAGCTGTATTAAGTTGTTAGTAGTAGCTGTTACTAGTTAGCTGTATTCAGTTAGCTGTTAGTAGTAGCTGTTAGTAGTTAGCTGTTAGTAGTTAGCTGTATTAAGTTGTTGGTAGTAGCTGTTACTAGTTAGCTGTATTCAGTTAGCTGTTAGTTAACTGTATTCAGTAGCTGTTAGTAGTAAGCTGTATTAAGTTGTTAGTCGTTAGCTGTTAGTTCTTAGCTGTTAGTTGTTAGTAGTTAACTGTATTCAGTTAGCTGTTAGTAGAACTACTACTACTACTTAGTAGAACTACTAACAGCTAACTGAATCTGTGAGTAGTAGCTGTTAGTTGTTAGCTGTATTCAGTTAGCTGTTAGTAGTTAACTGTTAGTAATAGCTGTTAGTAGTAGCTGTTAATAGTTAGCAGTTAGCTGTTAGTTGTTAACTGTATTCAGTTAGCTGTTGGTAGTTATCTGTTAGTAGTAGCTGTCAGTAGTTAGCAGTTAGCAGCTGGTGAAGTAAGGTTCCATCAAGTTACATTAAGATGCATTCAGGCACTGTTCGGTATAAATGATTATTGGGCGAACGTGAATTATAATTTATAAAGTTAGCTGTTAGCATTTGGAATTGAGAATTGTGGAATATCACTTGCATTGTTATGGACCTCCTTTTAAGGTACATTTTTTAGCCAATCAAAATATGCCATTCATTTCTAATTATCATGTGAATAATTGTGATTAAATAGTTCCTTGTTTTGACTCGTTTGTTTACATTATTGTAATATCCACTAAACTAAATTGTGTATTAAGTAGTGGTGTGTGCCCTCAGCCGTGTGTATTTTAAGTGTGTGTGTGTGTGTCCTCAGGCTACGTGCAGGGGATGAGCGACCTGCTGTCTCCTGTCCTCTACGTGATGGAGAGCGAGGTGGACGCCTTCTGGTGTTTCGTCTCCTTCATGGATCAGATGGTGAGTGTTAGAGCCAGTATTTAGTTTCTATAAGAAAGGCCACCTAATCGTGACGTCTGTAGCCAACAGAGTATAAAAGACCCCACGGTGCCTCCTCTGAAGAGACAGAGATGGCCAACCTGTCAGAAAGACTTTTAACCGTTCAACTACCCTTTAAGTTATCAAGTTATATAAGCCTTAACAAAGAATACCTAAGTTGTTTATTTGATTTGACTTTTGCCTGTTTGTTTTGAACATTGTAAAGGCCTCTCTTCTTTGTTGCATGTGTAAAAGTTTGTTATTTTATTTTGAGCAAACCCATCGCACAATATCATCCAAACCATCGGAGGCCAAGCAACTCTTCAACTGTGAGTAACACAAAGATAGAGGAAAGAAAACAAGTAAAACATTTCTGTTTAAGGCGTCTAGTGCAGGGGTGGCCAACCAGCCAGAGGCTAAGAGCCACATCAACACTCAGGCACTGATGCGCGTGCACCCCCCCTCCTTCTCTCTTTGGTTCTCAGCCTTTCTCTGTGCTCCTTTACTTCCTCCCCTCTCTCTCACACAGATACAATGAAAATCTAAAACTTTACACGCACACACACACACACACACACCCCCCCCCCCCCACAGAGAGACACACCAGGGTTCATACACTTTTTCACCAATGACTTTTCAATGGCTTCTCCAGGACCTTTACCTAGTTTTCCATGACCAAAGCAATGACTCTTTCTCAGCGGCAAATGAAAATGAGTTATTTTAACATGGAACAGGAGAATAAGCAAAATACAGCGATAGTTAAATGCCATTTACGTTTCATTACTATGCGATACAGTATGTATTATCATTATAGTATTACTATTTCGGCGATTAGATAAAATATAAATTATATTTGATGCAACTTTAGTTACATTTCCATAACTTTTGGAAAGATATTGTTTTCCATAACTTTTCCAGGGCCTGGAATTAGCATTTTGAATTTCCATGACTTTTCCAGGTTTTGAATGACCGTAAGAACCCTGACACACATAGCTCTGCTCCGACAGATTTATTGTAAATGTCACCATAATATTGACAGAAATTGAATCAAACCTCTCCTGCCGGGATTCAGAGGCCAGTTAACATAACAATGAACATTGTGTGCACTCACACAAACTCTCAGTAAACAAAATTGAAAAGGTTTTTTATCTTACTTTAAAAGTGCTTCGTTATTTTTTTGAAAAACTGTGTCTGTTCTTCTGCCTGACTTTTCAAGCTGTTTATCTTCTGCTTGCGAAGTTCCGTACCTTTTGGGGAGTCCTGGTTGATGTTAGCATGGAGTGAGGTGAAATGGCGCTGAAGATTTGAAGCCTTGAAATGGGTTAATGCTGTCTGGCATACACGGCAAAATGGCTTGCAATTGCGTTCGATAAAAAAACATGAACTCTCCCACTCTACTAAAAACGTCCTATGTTCGTCTTCATATTTTCGCTTAGCTGTGCATTTCTTCCCTGCCATTTTAGGATCAAACTCAGTTCATGGTCAGATAGTGTTTAATCAACGATAGGTTTCCCCCCCTCAAAGGTGATTGGTTCACTGCATCGCAGGTATTATTGTGATTGGCTTTTGGGCCACATCAAAATTAGACGCGCTGTTATCCTCTCATACTGACACCGGACACCACACATACACACGTAGGGAGAGCCGGGACGAAAGTAACGGAGCGATTTTATCCGAGAATGAAATTACGTCAGAATGATCAGCACTCAATACTTAACAGACCTTCGATATGAACTGAAGAGCCGCATGCGGCTCGTGAGCCGCGGGTTGACCACCCCTGGTCTAGTGGCTTGATAGAAAAATAAGGAAGGACGCCACGACAGTGAGACTGCAGTCTTTAAACGTCCAGTTTCTGTTCAGAGAAATCTAGAAGGAGGAGGGTGCTGAGTGGACGAGTGTCTGATAGCAACGTTTCTGATTGGCCCGTGGGCGTAAAGCCCGCCCACATTTTAGTAATGTCATCATGACGCAGCAAATTTGGATCAGCTCCGTTGGTCCCCGTTTTTAGAGATGTGGGTACGGAGGAGAAGAGAGGTTTATTTCCTGACACTTTGAGAGTCTCCTGACACACCGGGGACACATGGTGATGTAGAGAAGGCATCAGAAAGTGCATTTTGCATGATAGGAGACCTTTTTAAAGGAGTCAGTTCACTGTATAAGTCATCTTTACACCCAACAGGGATGCAAACTTGTCACCTTTCGGCGAAATTCGCCATTTTGAATCCAAAATAGGTCGTGTGTGTGATTCATGTAGATCTGCAATAAAAATGTTTTTGGGGTATGGGGGGGGTCTGGGACCCGGAGTAATCTGCGGCCGCGATGATGGTCTAGCTTCAGCAGCTACATTAGCTACGGGTGCGTTCGTTAATATTAACTGTGTGGTCCGGAGTGTCCACTGTGGCACAGACTGGACCGCTGGTGAACAGCTGTTAGAACGGGCCGTTCAGGTGTCCAGAGCAGTGCTCCCTGTCGGAGCGGCAAAGCGTGATGTGCACTGAAAAGTTTTTCTGTCGCAATATTATCGTTGAGCTAGCTAGCTAGCATACATTGTCACTATGTGCTAACGTTAGCTTTAGCCTTCGTTTTCTAATAGTTTTTTTCATAGGCTATAAACAGGTGGTATAAGTATAGATCTTGTACTTGAGTAAAAGTAGAAGTACTCAGATCTTGTACTTGATTAAAAGTAGAAGTACTCAGATATTGTACTTGATTAAAAGTAGAAGTACTCAGATCTTGTACTAGAGTAAAAGTAGATGTACTCAGATCTTGTACTTTAGTAAAAGTACAAGTACTCAGGTTTGAGTCAAAGTAGAAGTACCAGAGTGTAGGAACAATCCTGCAATCAAAATGTTCCTCAAATAAAAGCACAAAAGTATTATCATCAAAATATAGTTAAAGTAGCGACAGTAAAAGTAGAAGTACTCAGATCTTGTACTTGAGTAAAAGTAGAAGTACTCAGGTCTTGTACTTGAGTGAAAGTACCAGAGTGTAGGAATACTCTGTTACAGTAAAAGTCCTGCATTCAAAATGTTCCTCAAGTGAAAGTAGAAAAGTATTCTCATCTAAATATAGTTAAAGACAGTAAAAGTAGTCGTTGTGCAGATTGGTCCATTTCAGAATAATATATATGATATGTTTTATAATGATTGATCATGAAAGTGTTCTCAAAGCTGGTGAAGGTGCAGCTAGTCTGAATGGCTTTGTATACTGCAGGGTAGCTGGTGGATTTACTCCAGGTGGAACTAAAGTCTGATTTAACACTTGGTTATATTTCACATCATTCATCCAGATCTGTGAAGTAACTAAAGGTATTAATACATGTAGTGGAGTACAAGTACACCATTTACCTCTGAACTGTAGAGGAGAAGAAGTACACCATTTACCTCTGAACTGTAGAGGAGAAGAAGTACACCATTTACCTCTGGACTGTAGTGGAGTAGAAGTACACCATGTACCTCTGAACTGTAGAGGAGTAGAAGTACACCATTTACCTCTGAACTGTAGAGGAGTAGAAGTACACCATTTACCTCTGAACTGTAGAGGAGTAGAAGTACACCATTTACCTCTGAACTGTAGAGGAGAAGAAGTACACCATTTACCTCTGAACTGTAGAGGAGTAGAAGTACACCATTTACCTCTGAACTGTAGAGGAGTAGAAGTACACCATTTACCTCTGAACTGTAGAGGAGAAGAAGTACACCATTTACCTCTGAACTGTAGAGGAGTAGAAGTACACCATTTACCTCTGAACTGTAGAGGAGAAGAAGTACACCATTTACCTCTGAACTGTAGAGGAGTAGAAGTACACCATTTACCTCTGAACTGTAGAGGAGAAGAAGTACACCATTTACCTCTGAACTGTAGAGGAGTAGAAGTACACTATTTACCTCTGAACTGTAGAGGAGTAGAAGTACACCATTTACCTCTGAACTGTAGAGGAGTAGAAGTACACAGTAGCAGAACATGGAAATACTTAAATGAAGTACAAGTATCTCAAAATTGTACCCACGTATAGTACTTGTTGAGTTTATGAACTTAGTTACTTTACACCAGTGGCTATACAGATAGAAAGACTAAGCCTTGCACAGAGGCATGACAATACATTTTCAAAATGCTCAACAGTGCTGCCTAAATGATAAACTGACTGCTCCACAATTCAAATAAATGCTTTTATATATTTCTATTAGATTTGACTCTTTGGCGTTTCTGTTATTATTACCTGCTTTAGTTGTTCTGACTGCTAACATCCTGTTATTCCTCATTTAAAGCCGATATTCCGTGGGGTCGGGGGGCTCGGATCCTTGTCACCTTTTTCATACCTGATGAGTTTGCATCCCTGCCCAAGTACTTGTGATTAGATAACATGCTTTATGGTATTTTAATAATAATTACTTATTTTATCCCTGAACTAGGCGAAAAAGCTGAATCATACACGTGTTGAAAAATGTCTGTATTGAAACATTATAACACTTTTATTATGTATATATTCTGATTTATATATATATGTGTGTGTGTGTGTGTGTGTGTGTGTGTGTGTGTGTGTGTGTGTGTGTGTGTGTGTGTGTGTGTGTGTGTGTGTGTGTGTGTGTGTGTGTGTGTGTGTGTGTGTGTGTGTGTGTGTGTGTGTGTGTGTGTGTGTGTGTGTGTGTGTGTGTGTGTGTGTGTGTGTGTGTGTGTGTGTGTGTGTGTGTGTGTGTCAGCACCAGAACTTTGAGGAGCAGATGCAGGGTATGAAGACTCAGCTGATCCAGCTCAGCACTCTGCTCAGACTGCTCGACCTCTCCTTCTGGAACTACCTGGGTCATTATCTTATATTTTCTTATGTTACATTATGTATTGTGACATTTTATCAGTGTGTTTTATTAGTGTGTGTGTGTGTGCAGAGGCTCAGGACTCGGGTTACCTGTACTTCTGTTTCCGCTGGCTGCTGATCAGATTCAAGAGAGAGCTCAGCTTCCAGGACGTCCTCAGGCTCTGGGAGGTCAGTGTCTTCTTCTGTGGTGGCTCCATGCACACACCTACACACACCTGGACACACCTACACATACGTACACACACCTGGACACACCTGGACACACCTACACACCAGGGTTTCCGCTAGGATTTTTTCTCGCCGGTCAAATGTCCGGGCAGAATTTATTTTACTGGATACATTTGAAACTTACCGTTTATATTTCAATAATAATAAAAAGAGTTGTGTAGCAGAGTTTCCGTTAGCAGGTAATTACCGGACTATGAGCAGATATGCTTCAGTTTAAAACTCAGTTCACGGGGCTCATTTTTATATTGCTTCAGTTTATAATCGTAACAGATCGAAAAAATTCAGATTCATTTTTCAATAAATGATTCCACAAACAACAAACAACATAATTATTACATTCAAACAAACTACTTGTAGTAGATGAAGTACATTATTCAAAAGTTTACATTAACTTTGAATAATAACACGGGAGAAACGGATGCTCTCTTTTCCCCTCTCCCTCCCTCTCTCTCCTGACAGCCCGTCAGTTTCTCATGCAGCTCGCTAAACAGAGGGCGGGGCTTCAGGTGATTATGCAGAGCTGCTTGTCTCGGTCTGACTCAGCAGCTGATCTGATCTCTCTCTCGCATCTGGTTACACTTCACTCGCGTTTATGTCCATATCGATCAGATCCAGCTCTCCTGATCGTTCTTTATAGAGAGCACCGATCAAACTATTAACAGTGAATATCGGCCGATAATGACCGGTGGCCGATCGATCGGAGCATCCCTAATTATTAACAGACATTTTGACCGGCAGGTTTTGAATTTACCGGTTTTTAATACATTTTACCAGCTAAAAACAACTGGTAATTACCGGCTAACGGAAACCCTGCTACACACACCTGGACACACCTACACACACCTGGACACACCTACACACACCTGGACACACCTACACACACCTGGACACACCTACACACACCTACACACACCTGGACACACCTACACACACCTGGACACACCTACACACACCTGGACACAACTACACACACCTGCATATCAGGGTTTCCGTTAGCCGGTAATTACAAAACCTACCGGTCAAAATGTCCGGTAATAATTAGGGATGCTCCGATCGATTGGCCGGCGATCATTATGTGCCGATATTCACTCTTAATAGTTTGATCGGTGCTCTCAATAAAGGCCGATCAGGAGAGCTGGGACTGATCGATATGGACATAAACGAGAGTGAAGTGTAACCGGAGAGAGATCAGATCAGCTGCTGAGTCTGACGGAGACACGCAGCTCTGATCACCTGAAGCCCCGCGAGCTGCATGAGAAACTGACGGGCTGTCGAGAGACTCCCGTGTTATTATTCAAAGTTAATGTAAACTTTTGAAGAATGTGCTTCATCTGCTACAAGTAGTTTCTTTGAATGTAATAATTTTGTTGTTTGTTGAATCATTTATTGAAAAATGAATCTGAACTTTCGATCTGTAACGATTATAAACTGAAGCGATATAAAAATGACTCCCATTAACTGAGTTTTAAACATCATATCCGGTCAGAGTCCGGTGATTACCTGCCAACGGAAACTCTGCTGCACAACTCTTATTCTTATTATTGAGACATGAATGGTAAGTTTCACATTTGTCCGGTAAAATAAATTCTGTCCGGACATTTGACCGGCGAGAAAAAATTATAGCGGAAACCCTGCTGCATATACCTACACACACCTGGACACACCTACACACACCTGGACACACACCTGCACACACCTGGACACACCTACACACACCTGGACACACACCTGCACACACCTACACACACCTGGACACACCTACACACACCTGGACACACCTACACACACCTGCACACACCTGCACACACCTACACACACCTGGACACACCTACACACACCTGGACACACACCTGCACACACCTACACACACCTGGACACACCTACACACACCTGGACACACACCTGCACACACCTGGACACACCTACACACACCTGGACACACACCTGCACACACCTGGACACACCTACACACACCTGGACACACACCTGCACACACCTGGACACACCTACACACACCTGGACACACACCTGCACACACCTGGACACACCTACACACACCTGGACACACCTACACACACCTGGACACTAGGGGTGTAACGGTTCACAAACATTTCAGTTCGGTACGTACCTCGGTTTTTTGGTCACGGTTCGGTTCGGTACGTTTTCGGTACAGCAGAATTTTTTTTCACAAAACAAATTTATTATTATTAAACTGTGAATAATGTATTCACTCAAATAAATACAAAATATAATAAAATAAACATTAAGGTGCAGCATTTCGATGAACTGAAATAATCTGTATTTGAACTTTACTGTAGGCTACTAGTACTCACAAAATATAAACTATTAGTTTTGGGTTTTTAATTATTATTAAACTGTGAATATTCACTCAAATAAATACAAAATATAATAAAATAAACATTAAGGTGCAGCTTTTCGATGAACTGAAATAATCTGTATTTGAACTGTACTAGTTCCTAAGCAGCCAGCTTGACATTAGGACTTGCTTGTCATTGTATTTTCATGTTTTTTTAAAGAAAGATTAACTTGTCCACATTGCTTGCCGAAAGGGCAGATCTGCTGGCACTAACAATGTCTCCTGATGTGGAGAACACCCTCTCGCTAGGGACAGAGGTAGCAGATACAGCCAGGTAGCGCTTTGCTAACATGGCAACATAAGGATATTTGGCGTTTGTAATAGCTTTGGCTCGGTCTGATCTTTCTGCGAGTGGTGGAGGCTTAAATGCTAGTGGGAGTTGGGTTTGCACTTCAGTCTGTTTTCTTTTGGTACCGGTGATATTCACGTTCGGGTGATGCCTTTTCAAGAGTGTGCAAGTTTGATGTATTGCCAGCCGCGCAACCAATGTTAGTTGAACAATGCCGACAAACAGCTTTGGTTCGGTCCACCTGTCTTTGTCCGTCATCCTTGTACGTAACTGCGAAACCAAAATGTTCCCAAACCGGAGACTTCAATGATGCTGGAGGATTTTCGAGCTCAACTTTATCGGCGTTCGCCATTAATTTTCGACAGTTCCTCAAATTACTGACTACATTTGAACGCATCCCTCTGACCAGCTCTCATAGTATGCCTCTCATCCAATGAAATGACTTGCTCGCTCTATGACGCGTTGAACCCAATGTGAGTAAATTACTCTGAACGCTGCGACGCAGCACCTGAGATTACTTCCAAAAAGTTGTTCACGTTCTCAATTTTTTACGTTTAACGTTATATTCGTTCGGTACACTTCGGTACACACCTGTACCGAACCGAAGGGCCCGTACCGAATAATTTCGGTACGGGTACGTGTACCGTTACACCCCTACTGGACACACATACACACACCTGGACACACCTACACACACCTGGACACACCTACACACACCTGGACACACATACACACACCTGGACACACACCTGGACACACCTGCACACACCTGGACACACCTACACACACCTGGACACACCTACACACACCTGGACACACCTACACACACCTGCACACACCTACACACACCTGGACACACATACACACACCTGGACACACCTACACACACCTGGACACACCTACACACACCTGGACACACCTGGACACACCTGGACACACCTGGACACACCTGGACACACATACACACACCTGGACACACCTACACACACCTGGACACACCTACACACACCTGGACACACCTCCACACACCTGCACACACCTGCACACACCTGGACACACCTACACACACCTGGACACACATACACACACCTGGACACACCTGGACACACCTACACACACCTGGACACACCTACACACACCTGGACACACCTGCACACACCTGCACACCTGGACACACCTACACACACCTGGACACACCTACACACCTGGACACACCTACACACACCTCCGTACATCTGGACACACCTACACACACCTACACACACCTCCGCACACCTGGACACTTACACACCTGTACCTGTGGTGTGTCCTCCTGAGTGCACACCTGTACCTGTGGTGTGTCCTCCTGAGTGCTCACCTGTACCTGTGGTGTGTCCTCCTGAGTGCACACCTGTACCTGTGGTGTGTCCTCCTGAGTGCTCACCTGTACCTGTGGTGTGTCCTCCTGAGTGCTCACCTGTACCTGTGGTGTGTCCTCCTGAGTGCTCACCTGTACCTGTGGTGTGTCCTCCTGAGTGCACACCTGTACCTGTGGTGTGTCCTCCTGAGTGCTCACCTGTACCTGTGGTGTGTCCTCCTGAGTGCTCACCTGTACCTGTGGTGTGTCCTCCTGAGTGCTCACCTGTACCTGTGGTGTGTCCTCCTGAGTGCTCACCTGTACCTGTGATGTGTCCTCCTGAGTGCTCACCTGTACCTTTGGTGTGTCCTCCTGAGTGCTCACCTGTACCTGTGGTGTGTCCTCCTGAGTGCACACCTGTACCTGTGGGTGTGTCCTCCTGAGTGCTCACCTGTACCTGTGGTGTGTCCTCCTGAGTGCTCACCTGTACCTGTGGTGTGTCCTCCTGAGTGCTCACCTGTACCGGTGGTGTGTCCTCCTGAGTGCACACCTGTAACCTGTGGTGTGTCCTCCTGAGTGCACACCTGTACCTGTGGTGTGTCCTCCTGAGTGCACACCTGTACCTGTGGTGTGTCCTCCTGAGTGCACACCTGTACCTGTGGTGTGTCCTCCTGAGTGCACACCTGTACCTGTGGTGTGTCCTCCTGAGTGCTCACCTGTACCTGTGGTGTGTCCTCCTGAGTGCTCACCTGTACCTGTGGTGTGTCCTCCTGAGTGCTCACCTGTACCTGTGGTGTGTCCTCCTGAGTGCTCACCTGTACCTGTGGTGTGTCCTCCTGAGTGCTCACCTGTACCTGTACCTGTGGTGTGTCTCCTCAGGTGATGTGGACCGGGCTCCCCTGTCAGAACTTCCACCTGCTGCTGTGCTGTGCCATCCTGGACTCAGAGAAGCAGAAGATCATGGAGGAGAACTACGGCTTCAACGAGATCCTCAAGGTGAGCAAAACATTATTCAAAATATACAAGAGAAATATCTTAAAAATGTCTTTAAAATATGTAGAAATCGTATCTATGTAATAAATAGCGAGTTATTAAAGGTTGTTCTCATGACTCTTCGGCAGCACATTAACGAGCTCTCCATGAAGCTGGAAATAGAAGAGATCCTTCAGAAAGCCGAAGGCATCGGTTTGCAGATCAAGAGCTGCAAGGTACGTTCAACCTCACTGATATTTCACATTCTGGGTTTTCCTCTGTGTGCCGAGGAAAGACGTTGACATTTTCAGGAAAGTCCGATTTTTGAGAAAAAATACAGATTTTTGAGAAAAATGTATGAATAAAGTTAGAATGTTTAGATTTTGAAACAATAAGTCAGAATGTTGAGATTTGGAGGAATAAATAAAACAGAATTGTGTGAAAGAAGACGTGTTTAAAGTGTATATTCCCTCAGGACCTCCCCGCCTCCATCAGCTCCATCCTGGGCTGGGACCCTCCGGCCCCCCCCCCGGCTCTCAGGACCCCCCAGAGAGGAGCCGCCTGCTCCAGCCCACTCTCCAGAGACAGCAGCGCTCAGAACGGCTGCTCACCGGCCTTCATATCATAAGCACTGCCTCCAGAACAGCAGGACTGTCTATACCACCACAGAAGAAGAGCAGGACTATCTATACCACCACAGAAGAAGAGCAGGACTGTCTATACCACCACAGAAGAAGAGCAGGACTGTCTATACCACCACAGAAGAAGAGCAGGACTGTCTATACCACCACAGAAGAAGAGCAGGACTGTCTATACCACCACAGAAGAAGAAGAGCAGGACTGTCTATACCACCACAGAAGAAGAAGAAGAGCAGGACTGTCTATACCACCACAGAAGAAGAAGAGCAGGACTGTCTATACCACCACAGAAGAAGAAGAGCAGGACGGTCTATACCACCACAGAAGAAGAAGAGCAGGACTGTCTATACCACCACAGAAGAAGAAGAGCAGGACTGTCTATACCACCACAGAAGAAGAAGAGCAGGACTGTCTATACCACCACAGAAGAAGAAGAGCAGGACTGTCTATACCACCACAGAAGAAGAAGAGCAGGACTGTCTATACCACCACAGAAGAAGAAGAGCAGGACTGTCTATACCACCACAGAAGAAGAAGAGCAGGACTGTCTATACCACCACAGAAGAAGAAGAGCAGGATGTAAAAAGGATGTCAGATTATTCAGAATCTTATTTTTGTAATTTGTTGTACCATAGCGTGTCTCATTCCTCGAGCAGAGCGAGTCTCTGAAGCTCCGCTCAGACATTATTCAGCTTTAATAACTGACGCGTGATTATGGTCTGCTTCAGTGTTCACATCTCCGGGGATAAACCCAGGGAACCTCTGACATACCTGAGGTTAAAGCCGGCGACATCACCCATTTACGAGAACAACATAAATACTATCTGAGATTATAAAGTGTTTACAGAAAACCTCTCGGGTCAGAGTGGAGCCATAGACCCTCCATCGCGTCATCATCTCAGAAGATATTTAAATAACCGCTCTGATTATTACCCCGTGGCTGCATCCTCATTATTATAATTATTTGTATTATTTTTTACTGATATCCCGAACGCGCCTTGTGTTGAGAGCTTTAATAACCCTCAGTTGCTCCAGGATCCCTCGGATCAAATCACCCCCACGAAGCATATTATTCATGTTAATGTTCACTCTTAAAGGAACGTCTTGCTCTGTTGGTGCAGATTTACATTTAGGGATTTTTATATTCTATATGACAAGAATGACAAGTATGATTCAAATGTAATTCACTTTTTTAATATTATTTTATACGGAAGAGGAAGATCTGACCGACAGGGATTGGGTTATTTTGTTTTGAGAAAAGTCCGAAATATCTGGGGTTTTACATCAAATGAAATCAAAATGAAACTTTAGTCTCTACGGAAGAGGAGGAGGAAACAAATTGAGATCTGATCCCAAAAGTCAAGACGTTTTTTTCTGGGATCAAAGTCAGAATTGTGAGGAAAAAAAATCGTAATTCTGAGAAAATAAAGTTTTTCTTTTGAAAGTTATTTTTAGTTTTTTTTCTCAGATTAACGTAAAAAATGTGGATAATTGTTTTTTTTTAACAATAAATGTTGGGATGTGTCCACGAGTTAAAACACTGAACAGAACTCAAGATGGTGTCCCTAACCCTCTTCTGTAATCATACATCAAATCACTATAATAATAATGTACGTATGGCCGGAGGAGAAACTCCACATCTAAACAAATGTGAACATGAAATACTAAATCAGACGTCTCTGTTTGCATGGAGTCATGTAGAGATCACTGCTCCTCCTGCCATACCTGTGCTATTCTTTCATTATTAAAGCCTTCCTTTAAACATGATTCTGCTTATTATTAATGATTAATTATTATTAATTGAGTTCTCCCGGGTTTGTGATCTCTGCTTTTATGTTCTGCAATAAAAGGATTTCATTATAAACAGCTCTGTATTTATATTAATATCTGTGTGTATAGTTCTAAGAGTAGTACGGTGGCCCTGAAGTGCAAGACACTACAGCATTTCACAAAACGCCACAGCCAGTGGCGAGCCGTGACTTTTATACCTAGGCCCTCTGACCCCCCCCCCGAAAAAAAAGAAGAGATGTTACGTCTCAGCGTATACTTCAGCGTAATATCAAAACAGCGGCCCGGGGTGCAAAACGCATCAATGACAGCGACCCTCTACCACACAACAACACCATTTATATAAACACCTATCATGACAGGGCACCCACTGCCAAGTAACAATTACAAATGAATGAAGTCGGCACGACGGCCCACATTGAAAATGACTTAGGCCTACCTTTGATGACCAGGGGCCTCATGTATAC
Source organism: Gymnodraco acuticeps (assembly GCF_902827175.1). Classification (NCBI taxonomy): domain Eukaryota; kingdom Metazoa; phylum Chordata; class Actinopteri; order Perciformes; family Bathydraconidae; genus Gymnodraco; species Gymnodraco acuticeps. The sequence continues at coordinate 27,877 of NW_022990891.1, forward strand.
CGCCGTGCGTAGGATTCACGTGGGAAGGTTTCTTACGTAGTGGAAATCCAAAAAATAGGTACAGAAACCAAACATTGCGTACCGGCGAGGAAAGTGCGTACAGCACTTCCTACGCCGGTTTCCCTTTATAAATCACAACCGACTCGAAATGCGGTGCAGCTTTTGCGGGCTTCACGTAACGCCCATATTTGCCTATAAATAGTCAAAGAAACGCCCATCCATTCATTCATTCATCCATTCATCCATCCATTCATCCATTCATTCATCCA